>NC_069502.1:451535243-451835243 GCF_027579735.1 Bombina bombina
CAGCAACGGTTGGATGAGTTGGGGGAATATATATTTCTTCATATATTACTTACTATATTACTTTGTGGTGTTAGATACCATCTGGCCATCAACTTAATATTAGTTTCTAAAAGTTTGGATGAATGAGCTGATTTATGTATATTTACAAAAATCATGTCCCAGTCTTTAATCTGTATTAAAAAGGGTAAATCTTTGTCCCACGACTTAGTAAAGTAGGGGAGGCTGTCCGCTTT
Organism: Bombina bombina; assembly: GCF_027579735.1. Lineage (NCBI taxonomy): Eukaryota > Metazoa > Chordata > Amphibia > Anura > Bombinatoridae > Bombina > Bombina bombina. The sequence continues at coordinate 451,535,477 of NC_069502.1, forward strand.
GGGTTTGTTTAATTTGTATGTCATTGAGACTATGTGGTGAGTTGGGGAGGCTGAACTGCACAACTTTTCAAATGGGGTCAGAGCTCTGGTGAAACTCATTTTTGGGGAGGAATGTATAAAATGATTGAGTTGATGGTATCTAAACCATTTAGTGAGGAATCCATCTCCTAAATGTTCGATATTCTGTTTAGGCAATAAATTATCCTCTACTAGCATATAGGTCGGGAGTAAGAGGTGTATATCTTTTGGACCTGATGGTGTAATGTTGATACCAGGATGAAAACTTTTATTATGTAGGATTGGGGTTAAAGGGGAAGGTACTGAGGAGATATGGGGTTCTTTTTAAGTAACTCTTTCCAAACTCTGAGGGTTTCTATAATGGTAGGGTTGTTAAGTATGAGAGTAACTTGAGGGCCTTCTAACCAGCATAAGGAACAGAGTTGGGGAAAATCGCATAAATCATGCTCTAGTTGGACCCATTGTTTATGGTGGGGCTCCTCATGAGAACACCAGTCTACTATTCTAGAGAGGTAAATTGCTTTCCTATAATCTTGAAGATTAGGTACTCACAAGCCTCCCTGATCAGGATGCCTGTAGAGAGATGATTTTGGAATTCCCAGGGGTTTCATTTTCCATATATATGAGTTTAATGTAGACTGTAGGTTTGGTAGGGGTATTGGGACTGTTTGTAAGATATAAAGGATTTTCGGTAGCAGCATCATTTTCACCGCCCCAATCCTTCCCAACCGAGAGATGTGCTTAGGAAGCCAATGTGTTATGTTGCTCGAGATGGATGAAATAAGTGAATCATAGTTCAGTTTGATTAGATCTTTCAAGTCTGGTGTGAGCTGTACACCTAAATATTTTAATGAACGAGGATTGATGGTGAATTGGGCTATTGTATTTATTTTAGATAGGTCAGTTTGCAGGGTACGCACTGGGAGTATTTCCGACTTCCCAAAGTTAATTGAGAAGTTGGATACTTTGCCGTAGTCTATAAGCACAGAATGAGCCTTCGAGAGGGATCTAAGTGGATCTGTGAGGGTCATTAGGAGATCATCGGTGAACAATGCCAATTTGAATTCTGAATTTTTAATTTTAATCCCTGTGATATCAGGTGAATTTCGTAATTTAGTGGCTAGGATTTCCATTGAGAGGACAAACAGAAGGTAGGGAAAGTGGGCATCCCTGTCTCGTCCAGTTTCTAATCTGGAAGCTATTTGATAGAAGGCCATTGACTTTGACCTTAGCAGATGGGGAGGTATAAAGGGCTAAAATTTTGGAAATAACCTCTTTAGGGATACCAAATTTGTGTAGGGTGTTCATTAGGAATGTCCAGTCTAGGCGATCAAACACCTTCTCTGCATCTGTTGAAAAGGGTCGGTATGTTGTGTTGATGGGTATGGTATAGTAGATGGGTTACTTTGACCGTATTCTATTTTGCCTCCCTCATTGGCACAAAGCCGGTTTGGTCTGTGTGTATTGTGGGGGAGAATTGGATTTAGTCTATTAGCTAGAATCTTAGAGTAGAGCTTGAGATCAACATTGAGTAGCGAGATGGGGCGAAAATTAGCTGGGTTGGTTGGTGGTTTGCCCGGTTTAGGCAGCACTGATATATGCTTCTAGCATATTTTTTGAAAATGGGTGGACTGAGTCTATTTGATTGTAAAGTTTTAAAAGTGTTGGCATTAGCAAGGACTAAAAGTTTTTGTAATAGAAATTGCTAAATCCATCTGGACCTGGACTTTTCCCTTGCTTAAGGGATTTTATGGCCTTGTCTAGCTCCTGAAGTGAGATTGGTTTGGAAAGGGATTGAAGATGGTCTGCGTGGACTTGGGGGAGTTTTAAAGGGGTAAGATAGGACTCGCAACTGTCGTTGTGTTTCTTATCAGGACGGTCTGGGAATAGGTTGTACAGTTTGGAGTAGTATGTGCGGAACATGTTTGATATAGTTTTAGAGTCAATTACTTTTTCTGATTTTCAGTTAGTGAGTGGACATATGACTGTGTGGTTTTGCGTTTAAGGGCCCTCGCCAGTAACTTCCCCAGTTTGTTTCCTTGGGTATGGAATTTTTGTCTCAGTAAGAAGGCAGTGGATTGGGCCTTAATGTCCAGATAGTCATTGAGTTTGGCTCTGGCCTGATCTAGTTTTGTTATCCTAATCTAATTTATTAATGTCCTGCGTTAGCGTCAAGTATTTGTTTGTTCTGCTTGTTCTCAATGGCTTTGAGCTTCATCAGGATTCCTCTGACACATTTATGGGCCTCCCAAAGGGTTCCTAGAGAGATGTCAGGGGTACTATTTAAGGAGAAATATTCCTGTATGGCTTGCTCTATATCTATTTTAATTAGGGGATCTGCCAGTAAAACTTCATCCAATCTCCATTGGAATGGTCTTGTAGTGTAAGTTCTAAAATGAAACGTTAGGTAAAAATATGAGTTTGTAGCTAGGATCCTTAAACCCAGATAATATAAGTGGATTAAATGGGATGGAGGTATTTTAGCAATTAATCCTTTTTGAAAGTATTGCATACACAGAGCATGTGCCTAGGTGTATTACAACTTAACCAGAGAGTTACTAGAATAACAGGAGGATCTGTGAACAGAGTACTTCAAAGGTATACACAGACTTGAGCACAGTTCTAGATAAGAGCTTAAACGGTTAAGGTGATGTATCATATGCACAGATGACAAGTCCCAGCAAGCTGTTAACAAGCAATATCAAATCAGGTAAGTTCGTAATTACATTGCAGGAGCAAGCACAGAGTCTGTATAACAAGCTTTGAAGCATTATAACAGATTCCAATTGCAGAGCTAACAGTCCCTGAAATATGTATTAAACGGACTGAATAGCAAGCAGTGTAAACAGCGGATGCACCGATAGTTTGCAAAGAGCTGATTGAAAGCAGATTACATGCGTAGAAGTAGAACTTGATTTAGTTCTGCAGTTTGCAGAAATACTTGCGGTTTAGCTGTTGAGAAAGGGAGGCTTGCAGCAGAGTTAGAGGAAATTGGATCACAGAGAGGCTGTGAGCGTCAGCGAGGGTAGAGCTGTGTGTGATCTGGAAGTGGAGGCATAAGAAAGTTGTCAGAAATGCTGGAGGTAGAGTCTGACAGTGAAGGCTGATTCAAAGAGAAGCCCCGCAGGAACAATTTGTAGAGAGGCAATCTGCAGCAATACAGGAACAGCTGATAACAGGTTGCAGGCTTGAAGAAATCTTATAGGAAGTAAGTCACAGATCCAAAACGAACTGTAGAAAGGAACTGAATATTCAAGCAAAGTGAAGTAGCAGGATGTGACCTAAATAGTCTGTACAGGAATAGGAGGAGCCACATTTAAGGGGGTATCATGGAGTTCTTACATGTAGGATTAAAGGCCAGGTGAATGTGCTGCTCACCGCTGAGTGATCTGACCAGCTAATAGGAATAATGTGGGATTCTTTAAGGTTAATTACTGCTATGTGGTCAGCGATCATGTAGTCAATCCTAGAATAGGATCTATTAGGATTGGAAAAGAAAGTGTAGTCGTGTTTATGAGGATATAGGTGTCTCCATGTGTCCCATATTGAGTGGTGAATCTTGTTAAGGTCGTTTAATTGTGGGTTAGAACTGTCGATTGAGGGGTTTAAAGGAAAATTAAAATTGCCTGCTAGTATTAATGGGCATTTGAGAAATGTGATAATGGAATTGGGGATATTTTGAAAGAAGGTTGCCTGTTTCGTGTTTGGAGCATAAACGTTAACTAAGGTGATTGGTTTGCCAAATAGCAGTCCGCTAATTCCCAGGTACCTGCCTTCCTTGTCCTGATCTTTGAATTAATTCAAATGTGATGGATTTGTGGAATAAGATACTAACTCCGTTGTTTTTTTGGGGGGGATTACTGCTATGGAAATGAGCGGGGTAGTTTAGATGAAAAATATTAAGGTTCTTTTCCTCTTCTAAAGTGGGTCTCTTGGAGGAACAGTACACTGCCATTCTTGTGGATTAAATCATGGAAGGCCTTAGATCTCTTATGTGGAGAGTTAAGCCCTTTGGTATTGATGGAAATTATATTAAATTTCTGGTCTAGTAGTTGTGAGGCCATGGGTTTTGTAGGAGTGGGTGCGCGTGTGAGCTGGTGTTTCACTCAACAATCTTAAAAAAGTGTTAAACATATATAAAACAATTTTAACAAAATATAGTTTAAACTAGTAACAGAACATGCTGCCCCTATACAAGGGGGCCTGAGAAAAAACATGTGACATTTTACCTTGCGTATGAGTGACATTTGCTAGAAAACATCTGGGTTATAGAATAAGTAAAAAAAAAAATAGATATAGATATAGATAGATATAGATAGATATAGATATAAAAAAAATGGGGGAGGGAAGAAAAAAAAATGGATAAGTATAGTACAATTTAAGGGGAAGCATTAAAGATCCCTAAATTGGAGGCGATTTAGAATTTATAAACTCTTTTTAGAGAACATGGTATAAATACAGTGAGAGCTAAACATTAAGGCAATAAGTATAGCACTATGAATTAGAATTTCTATACCAGTGCATCAGAAAGATCTCACCCATTTTCCTTCAGAAGACCGGAGGATTTCTTTTATCGTTTAGTAGTCGATGACTGCCATGCAGCCCTTGGAGGTCTTGGCTCTTGAATAGGAGGGAAGTCCTTCCTGGGCCTGGATGGTGGAGAAGTTTGAGCATGGCCTGAGATGGGGAGATTGAGTTTTTTACAAAATTCCTCTGTCGCCAGGGTCCATGCATGTTTTTTCTTCTAGCCTTCCCAAGGGAGTTGGATGTTGCACGGGAAGCCCCATCTGTATGGAATGTTTGTTTTTCCTCAGTAAAGTCATCAGGGGGGCGAATTCCCTTTGTCATTGTAAGGTTCTTTGGGAGAGATCTGCAAAAATGGATAAAGTAGATCCTTGAAAGCATAGTGAGGTGGCATTTCTAGCCAGTTTCATAATGTCTTCTTTATGCTGATATTCACTAAAGAATATGATCACATCTCTCGGTGGTAGGCCTTCTTTCGGCTTGGGCCTCAAGGCTCTGTGAAATCTGTCCATGGCAATGGGAGTTGTGAAGGTGGTGCCCTTGAGATGCTGAAAGAGACCTTGTAGGTAGGCATCAGGTGCAATAGATTCCGGTATCCTGATTCTCATGTTTTGTCTCCTGCTCCTGTTCTCGATGTCTTCTAGTTTATCTTGGAGTTGTAATATAACGTTATTTTGAGCTTGGACACTTTGCTGGAGGTTTGATATTTCAGATTGGTGTATTTCATTGTTCTCTTCTAATGCTTCAACTCTATCACCAATTTCGTGCATCTCCTTCCGGAGCTCAAATTTCTTCTTTGATACAAGATTTTACCTGTGTGATCAAGTTTGTAAAGTCCTGTTTAGAGGGCATTGAGTCCAGAAAAGACTTTGGTATTTGCAAGGATTCTGCCATTTCAGGTTCTGGCGCCAATGAAGACCGACAAGGAAGATGTAAGGTTTGTGGTATCAGTGCTTGGATCTGAAGATTCCAGAGGCTTTAAGAAATTATTCATTGATGTAGTTGTGCTGTGAAGGCTTTTAGGGTTTTTTCCTGGTTTGTTCAATTTCCTAGGAGACATTATTTTGTTTTCTTTGTTCATTGTTCTGGCAGCAGTTTACAATGATTGTATATAAAGGATTTAAAAGGTGTAATGTTTCAGCAGAGTTGAGGGATTTGGCAGGAGCTACTCAAAAGCAGCGGTTAGTGAGTGAGGTTCTATTGAATATCAACTAAGAAAAGTAATTGTATAGGAGCCGAGTGTGCTTTAAAGTGCAGCTGCTATGAATTTGCGCTGTATTGTTCTATAATGCCAACATAAGATTTGCTTGTAGATTGCATCAATATTCTTATTCTTATTATGCTGGGTGATTGAGAGGTGGTATAGTGTGTGATTCAACTTACTTTATTGCTTCATACTTCAATCTCGCCCACGTGGTAGGCCCAAGTTTCTTGTCACCTTTCTTGCCTGAAGTCCAAAGTTGGGCCTCCTTTGCTTGTGTGGCTCCCAGAATGAAATCCGGAGGTAGTAGAGTGGATTGAGCAATTTTAAATGCGTTGCAATGTAGGCCGCAATTGAAGCCGGGGGCTAGATTTTTGAACCGGTCCAGCCGAACCAGAAGTTATGCAGAGGTGTTTTTTCATGGCTCCGGTTTCAACTCATATCTACATGAGTCCTCAGTAGTGGCTGTTTGTGCCTGCTTAGGGTCAAGTTGGATGCATTTAAAGGCACAATTCCTCCTTTTTTTAGGGCATCTAGCAGGAGCTCACTCACAGTGCAGCCATTCACTCCGATGGCCGGCTCCGCCCCCCAATATTGGTTATTTTTAGTTGTTTATATATACATATAACAATTATTTTAAACATGTACTTTAGACTGTTTAATATACTTGCAAACCAAAAGTAATATATTTTTTTTCTATACACATTTTCAGAATACTATATCGATAATTTCATTATAGAGCTACTCGATAATGAAGAGCATCAAGTCCTAAATCAAGACGTGGGCGGTAAGATTACATGATGGGCATATGACATGCGATACTAATGTCTTAACATAGTTTTTTTTTTTTTTTAAATATTTTTTTATTTCCCCAGAAATATCCACATTAACAAAAGAAAATTGCATTGTACCGATTAGGGACATATGGCAACACTTATACCTGATGTTGCACTTAAAAACAACATTCAGCAAGAACCGCAAAAGGATTTACATGTGAAAAAAGGTATATATTTATTAATTTGTTCCAAATTTACTAATTAATCGTCACACAGAAATACCATTTAATTCATTAGAACTTTATTTTAAACTAATGAACAATAGAACATGTTTATTTGACATCGAATTGTGTTTTTTTTTTTTTTTTTGTTTCAAAGCTCTTGAAAATACAGGCGCAAAAAAGTTACATAGAAGATGCTGAGGTGGCTTTGGCATCCACAGCGACTGACACATGAACCAACAACACTCTCAAAGAGTATTAAAAGAGGCTTTTTAGGAACATTTTAAGGAGACGCAAAAATGTGTTCAGACATATAATGTAATTAATAGAGGTAAGTCAGCATATGTAAAACCAGCACAAGTCTCAACCCAGACACAAGAATTTTCTTAAAATAAGACCTCTTTTTCTACCAACAGAACATGAAACTGGCATGGTCTAAAAAAATAGATTGTCTGAGTAAAATATATTGTGACAAGTGTCCTTGCTATGTTGGTGAATCTCATAATTTTGGTGAGTGTAGAGGATTTCAGTGCAGAGTCTGTTATGAATATATTAAAAGATTTAAAGGGCATTTGTTCTATATTCGCCAAACCCAAATGCCCTGACGAGTCGTCTGACTACATTTTTTTTTTTATGATTTTGAGTGCATGCAGGAGACGGGCATACACATCCCTAATTACGCATACGCCATATCTTTAGGGAGTGAAAAAAAGTGTTGGGAATTGAGTGGTCTAACATGGCTTGTCTATGAATTTTAGCAAAATCTGCAAGGTATTTTCTGGTTTTACCTTCATTGCACATAATGCTGGCCGTTATGACTATGATTTGGAGTATAACTGCTTAAGGAAAAGATAAAGAGAGATTCACTTGCTCAGGATAGTAAACTATCGTGTGTAACTGTGAAAGATTTAGGTATGAGATTTATTGAACTCCCCCCCCCCCCATGAAACAGCAAGTTACCAAAAGTTTTTGGCTTTGAGTAGTGTAAATGGCATTTTCTACACTTTTTCAACACAGCGCAGAATCAAAATTATATAGGCCTCCTGTAGAAGCTTATGGGTATGAACACATGATGCCTAATGAAAAATCTGAGTTCATGGGTTGGTATCAGGACAACAAAGGAAGGGAATTTAATTTTCAGGAAGAGCTAAAAAATTATTGCATACAAGATGTAAAAGAGGTGTGCAAGTGTTTTAGAGCGTAATGGACATGACTAAGAAAACGGTGCTTAAACATAAAAAATTAACTCCCTGTAGAAGTTACTTATGATGTTGACCCCTTCCAACTCACAACATTAGCAAATACTGTCACAGGTTCTACCTATGGCCAGTTGTATCATATAACAATGCTTAAAACACATTGCCTAAAAAAATCGTGGTTTTAACGTGGGAGCATGAGTGGAATGCTAAGCTAGAATCAGACGAAGATGTAAAGGGATTTAATCTTGAAAGTGATTTTCCACAACCCCTGAATCCAAGAGATGCTCTGTATGGTGGTAGAACAAATGCTATTAAATTGTACCATGAAACTACTCCTGAAAAGTGCATACATTATGATTTCACCAGCCTATACCCTTTCATTAACAAAACAAAGACATACCCAATTGGTCACCCTGTGAGTATGTATGATGATTTTAAGCCTTTGGACAATTTGTTTTGGCTTTGTAAAAGTCTACGCCCCCTAGAACTTTTTTTTTTTCTGTACTACCTGTAAAAATTAAGAACAAACTGATGTTCCCATTATGTGGCACATGCGCCAGCACCAACAAACTGACACCTTGCCAGCATACTGAGGAAGAGTATGTCTTGACAGAAACATGGTGTACGTTTGAAATAGCAAAGACTTTAAAGAAAAGGTGCAGGTTGTGTACAATTTTTGAAGTCTGGCATTTTGAACAGTGCACATGTGCATTATTCACAGAATACATTAAGGTATATCTCAGGGACAAACCGGATGCATCAGGTTACGCCAATTGGTTTACAGATGAGGGTAAAAAGCAAAAATATGTATCTGACTACTTTGACAAGGAGGGTGTCACACAGCATGAAATAAAGGTCAATCCAGCAAAGAGATCTATTTCTAAATTATTTATGGGGTAAATTTGGTCATAAAAGCAATTTGCAGAATACAAGCATTGTAACTGACCCTAATGAACTTCTTTGTTATACTAACAAAAGTATGAGGTGTCATCATTACATTTCTTACACGATGACACGGCTATGGTCAGTTGGAAATACGCTAAAGACTCTCACACATTAGCACATTACACAAACATTTCCATCACTTTTTTCACCACTGCCTATGCACAACTGTAACTATATAAGCTTTTAGACAGGCTGCAAGACCATTGTCTCTATCATGACACTGACTGTCATATTTGTTAGTAGAACTGGTGACTGAACTTCTCCTTTGGGTGATTATTTAGGGGAACTGACTAGTGAATTACCCCCCTGAAACGCACATCACAGAATTTGTTTTGGTGGGTCCAAACACTTATGGCTTTAGACTGACAATGGATAAAACATGTATAAAAGTTAAAGGAATCACTCTAAATGCTGCTTATGTAGAATTGGTAAACTTTGACAGTTTAAAATAATTAGTATTGGGCTATCCCTTGCACCCTGATGAACAGAAAAAATGTGTAGTTATACAAAACGGTAATGTGAGAAATAAAAGGTACTGGCAAATAGAGACAAGATAATTACAGAAACCTCAAGTGTGTATACACCTTCACAACTCTAACGTTTGGTTATTAAGCTATGGACATCACACTACAAAATCCATTTTCATGCATTTTGGCAGGTCCTTCCAATTCAGGAAAGTTTTTTTTTTTTTTTACAAAAAAAAATAATTACTACAAAATGCTGGTGCACTTTTATCACATTGGGTTGAGAATATTGTGTGGTTTTATACATGTTGGCAAAAAATGTATGACAAACTATTACTCACAGTGCTTCATATCAGATTTATAGAAAGTTTGCCAGACATTTCAATGACAATACACTTTTTCCCATTGGTAAAATTAAGCTGGCGGTTGTTGATTATTTGATGGATGCTGCGAGTGATAGTTCTGAAATTGAAAAGGCATTCACAAAGTATGTACATCACAGAAATGTACAGAACGTGTTTTTTATCAGGGTAAAAAAGCACAACAATGAATTGAAATACTAAATATATGATAATTTAAAAAAAATCTTAGGGATAAGTTACAAAATTTCAACTTTAGCCTGCCAAATGTATCCTGGTAAATAACATTTTTTTATTTTTTTTTATAAAGTCCTTTGAAGATGCCACAAGTAAATCTCATGGTTATTTGTTGGTTGATTTAAGATCTACTAAACCTAATGAATACTGTTTAAGAACTGGTATCTTTCCCACTGAATTACCAGCTGTATATATCTTTAAAAAAAACAAAAAAACACTAAAAGTGATAGAATTGGCTCCTTTAGTCATTTATTGTAGCAACTGACGACATGCAAACATGTCTTAAAGACTCTGTCACAATTGGCCTGCTTTAAATGCATCAGCAGCTAAAAAAGATTTTGGGTTCAGCGTGTAATGATCTAGTCACTATATGAGTGCGCTCAACACCCTTAAAGGTAAAATACCCTTATCAACTAGAGAAATAAGAAAACTCAAAAGTGGTGCAAAAGTATAAAAGCTTTGAGCAACAAAAAATATCTATTCTTATAAAGAAACGATTAGTGAAAATGTCTGGAGGCTTTATTGGATCACTGCTTGGCTTTGCTATACCATTGCTAACTGGACTTTTGACTAACCACTAATGGATTATAGTGAGAAAATGTATCTTGTTCCTAAAAATAAGATATGGACCATTTACAAAATAACAAATTCTGTAGCAAATTCTAGGGAGTCGGTGGTGCAAAACTTGGATGCAGAAAGGACTTCTATTTTGTATGGAATAAAGAGGTATATAACTGTGTTGCAAAAATACTTGGTGAGTGCTAAACAAAATGAGGGGGAAAAATGAGTGTAAAGCTGTTAATACCGCATATTATTCCACCACCAGAAGAAAATACTTTACATACTACAGATACAGAAATGAATACTATAATTCGAAAGGTGGTTAGTAGTGTAAATGACCGCTTCAAAAAAATGCTGAACTTCTACTCAGTAAAAAGATTCAGGCTAAACGCATTGCTGGGAGGAATGACTAAGGTGTTGCGCCTGGGTCAAATATACTCGATCTGGTGCGTGGTGTTAAACAAAATAATGTTACTATTAGGCAGACACCCCAAGGTTGGAATACATTTCTGAGTGCAATGATTAAACTGAACATACAATCAAGTGTTGGTAGCACAATATTCAGGGAACGCCTTAATGCTTTAACCCCTTAACGACCAATAATGAGGCATCACTGCAATACCCTTTTTTACCCACGATATTGAGGCATCACTACAATACCCTTTTTTACCCACCGATGCAGAGAGGGCCACACTGTGGCCCTCTCTGCATCGGCCATCAATGGTGCTGATCGTTGGTGGATGGGAACCATAGCAGGTGGGCGGCCCATCGGTGGTTCAGTTCTGCTTCCTGTTTGTTTAGAGTGCGCGCCCACCACATTTCCATTCAATTGTATGAGAAGAAGGGAGGGGGGAATCTATGTTGGGCAAGGAATCTGAGAGGGGGTAGGGTATTGAGGGGGGCAGCTACACTACAGAAAATTGGGGATTTATTTATTTTAAAAAAAAAAGGCTTTTTTTTTTAACAAACTGGGTACTGGCAGACAGCTGCCAGTATTCAAGATGGCGGCAACTAGGTAGAGGGGGAGGGTTAGAGAGCTGTTTGGGGGGATCAGGGAGGTTAGGGGCTAAGGGGGGATCCAACACTGCAGAATAACTAAATACAAAAAATTACTTTTTGTCAGTACTTAAAATGGCGGTGACAATTGTGAGGTAAGGAAGGGAAGAGAGCTGTTTGAGGGGGGTCAGGGAGGGACCAGTGGGTGGGATGTGTCGGGTAGGAGGCTGATCTCTACACTAAAACTAAAATGAACCCTGCAAGCTACCTGATTAACCCCTTCACTGCTGGGCATAATACACGTGTGGTGCTTAACGGCCTTCAAATTACCAAAAAGCAATGCCACAGCCATATATGTCTATTTCTGAACAAAGTGGATCCCAGAGAATGTAAATAATTTTATATATATATATATATATATAATTTTCTTTCATGTAATTGGTAAGAGTCCATGAGCTAGTGAGGTATGGGATATACAATCCTACCAGGAGGGGCAAAGTTTGCCAAAAATCAAAATGCCTATAAATACACCCCTCACAACACCCACAATTCAGTTTTACAAACTTTGCCTCCTATGGAGGTGATGAAGTAAGTTTTGTTCTTGATTTTTATGATTGCTTCTAAGCATTCTGAAGCCCAATTCCTCTCAGAGTACAGTGTTTGTCAAAGGGATGTGAAGAGAGTATCGCCTGTTTGATTTTATGTTTTTTCCTTGCAGGAAATCTTTTCAAGGGTTCTCTGTTATCAGTCGTAGGGATTCATCTCCTACCTCCCTTTTCAGATCGACGATATACTCTTATATACCATTACCTCTGCTGATAGCTTTTAGTACTGGTTTGGCTATCTGCTATATGTAGATGGGTGTCTTTCGGTAAGTATGTATCATTATTTTAAGACTCTCTGCTATGGTTTGGCGCTTTATGTATTAATATAAAGTTTTAAATACATGTATTTTACTTATATTTGCCATGAGTCAGGTTTGTGTGTATTTCCCTTTGTAGCTTGTCTTTCCTGGGGTATAGTTTTTTTTTTTTTTTTTTTTTCTTAGAAAACTTGTGGGCAAATTAGGCTCGTGATGGCGCAAAATGCTGTTATTTATTGCGTAATTCTTGGCGCGAGAAATTTTTTTTGGGCGCAAATGTGCATGTCATAAAGCAAGTTCATCATTTCCTGTGTCTTGGTTGATGCTAGGTTGTTTGGCGCAAAATTGTGTGTTATGACGCAAGTTATTTCATTTCCGAATGTTTGTTGGCGCAAAAAAATTTCTCAACTTCCTTTTGCATTGTGCGTCATACTTGGTGCAAAAAATTTAGTTTTATTTTGCCTCACTTCCTATATGCTCCTTGCCTTCTTTATGCTCAAAAGTCTATGCTATTTGGTTGTTGTTGTTGTTGTTGTTGTTGTTTTGCCAATTTTAGCATTTGCATTTTTTTTCCCATTCCTGAAACTGCTATATGTGGAAATAAGATATTTCTGTTTTAACGTTTATATTTTTTTACAAGATGTCTCAATCTGATCCTGTCTCAGAAGCTGCTGTAGGAACCATGCTGCCTGAACACAGTTCTACCAAAGCTAAGTGTTTCTGTTGTAAGCTAGTATAGATTATATCTCCAGCTGTAGATGTAACAGTTGTCATAAGTTTTTGAATGCAGAAAAGGTTTCTATTAGTGCTAGTACAGTATCTATTGTTCCTTCAACATCTAAAGTACATGATATCCCTGTCGATATGAAAAATTATATTGCTGATGCGATACAGAAAGCTATGGCTGCTATACCACCTTCAAATAAACATAAAAAGGTATTTTAAAACTTCTCATAATAATGATGAAATTTGTAATGACCGGCAACATACTGATAAATCCTCCTCTAATGAGGATCTCCCTGACTCAGAAGATCCTACTTCAGACATTGACAATGATAAGTCATCTTATCTTTTTAAGATTGAGTATATTAATTCTTTGTTAAAAGAAGTGTTAATAACTTGGGATATTGAGTCTGGTCCTCCTTGATAATAAATCCAGTAAACGTTTAAATTCTGTTTATAAACCTCCTGTGACTACTCCTGAGGTTTTTCCTGTTCCTGATGCTATTTCTGTGATTGTTAAGGAATGGTCTAAGCCTGGTACTTCTTTTGTTCCTTCTTTAAGGTTTAAAAAGTTGTATACTTTGCCAGTGGCTAAATTATAGTTTTGAGAAAAGTCCCTAAGGTTGATGGGGCTATTTCTACTCTTGCTAAACATAGTACTATTCCTATGGAAGATAGTACCTCTTAAGGATTCTTTAGATAGGAAGTTTGAATCTTATCTAAGGAAAGCTTATTTGCATTCTAGCTATATGCTCAGACCTGCAATTTCTATGGCTGATGTTGCGGCTGCATCAACTTTTTGGTTGTATAGCTTAGCACAACGGGAAAAAGACTCTGATTTGCATAGCATTGTTAGTTTGCTTCAACAGGCTAATAATTTTATCTGTCATGCTACTTTTGATATAAAGATTAATGTTAAATCTATGTATTTGCCTATTTTAGCTAGAAGTGCTTTATGGCTCAAATTATGGGAATGCTGACATGGTATCTAAACCTAGGTTACTATCTCTTAATTCCAGGGTACTAATTTGTTTGGTTCCCAGTTGGATTCAATTATTTCCACTATTACTGGGGAAGGGAGTTTTTTTTTTTCCCTCAAGATAAATTCTAAAGGCAAATCTAAAGCTTCAAATCGGTTTTGTTTCTTTCATCAGAATAGAGAACAGAAAATCACTCCTTACCCTGGAGACTCTGGCTCCAATTGGAAGCCATCCTCGAGTTGGAATAAATCCAAGCCTTACAAGAAACCAAAGCCAGCTCCCAAGACTGCATGAAGGTGCGACCCTCAATCCAGTTCTGCTGGTGGGGGGGCAAATTTAAATTATTTCAAGATGTTTGGGCAGGTTCCATTCAGAATCATTGGATTCAGAATATTGACTCCCAGGGGTATCAAATAGGTTTCAGATTAAGACCTCCTATGAGAAGATTTTTTTTTTTTTTTTTTCTCTCACGTTCCAACAAATCCTCTGAAACATTTCAGAAAAGCATGAGCTTTCACATCTAGAGCTTTCATGAGTGATTGTACCTGTTCCAAATCTGGAACAGGGTCTGGGTTTTTATTCAAATCTATTCATCGTCCCGAAGAAGGAAAATTCTTTCAAAACAGTCCTGGATCTGAAGTTTTTGAATCATTTTGTAAGAGTCACAACTTTCAAGATGGTGACTATAAGGAGTATTCTGCCTTTTTGTTCAGCAAGGTCATTACATGTCCTCAATAGACTTACAGGAAGCGTATCTTCATATTCTGATTCATACAGACCACTATTGGTTTCTGAGATTCTCCTTTCTAGACAAGCATTACCAGTTTGTTGCTCTTCCATTTTGGCCTAGCAACAACTCCAAGATCATATTGGAACTATTGCATGTGTTTCTGATAGCCCCAGCATGGCCTCACAGGTTTTGGTATGTGGATGTCCAGTTGCCAGCCTTGGCCACTCCCTTTAAGGCCAAACCTTTCTCAAGGGCCATTTTTCCCTCAGAATCTCAAATCGCTAATTTGAAGTTATGGAAATTGAATGCTTAGTACTTAGTCATAGAGGTTTTCTCTGACTCAATGATTAGTACTATGCTACAGGCTCATAAGTTTCAAGGAAGTTATATTATCGGGTTCGGAAAACCTATATTTCATGGTGTTTTTTCTCATAAATTCTCTTGTCATTCTTTTAGGAATTCTAGAATTTTACAGTTTCTTCAGGATGGTTTGGATAAAGTTTTGTCTTCAAGTACCTTGAAGGGACAAATCTCTGCTCATTCTGTTTTATTTCATAGAAAGATTGCTAAACTTCCTGATATTCACTGTTTTGTTCAGGCTTTGGTTTGTATCAAGCCTGTTGTTAAATCAATCTCTCCTCCTTGGAGTCTTAATTTGGTTTTGAAGGCTTTGCCGGCTCCTCCTTTTGAGCCTATGCATTCTTTGGATATTAAACTTTCTTGAAAAGTGTTATTCCTTTTTGGCTATCTCTTCAGCTAGAAGTTTCTGAATTGTCTGCTCTCTTGTGAGTCCATTTCTGATTTATTTATTTTTTCTCATTAGGATAAGGCTGTTTTGCAGACTTCATTTAAATTTTCTTCCTAAGGTTGTGAATTCTAACAACATTAGTAGGGAAATTGTTGTTCCTTCCTTGTGTCTTAATCCCAAGAATACTCTTGAAAGATCTCTACATTATTTGGATGTTGTAAGAGCTTTGAAATATTATGTCAAAGCTACTAAAAATTTCAGGAAGACGTCTAGTCTATTTTATTTTTTTCTGATCCTAGGAAAGGTCAAAAAGCCTCTGCCATTTCTTTGGGCATCTTGGTTAAAGCTTTTGAGTCACAAGGCTTATTTAGAGGGGGGACAGCCTCCACCTCAGAATTACAGCTCATTCTATTAGATCAGTCGCCACTTCTTGGGCTTTTAAGAATGAAGCTTCGGTTGATCAGATTTGCAAAGCAGCAACTTGGTCTTCTTTGCATACATTTACTAAATTTTACCATTTTGATGTATTTGCTTCTTCTGAAGCAGTCTTTGGTAGAAAAGTTCTTCAGGCAGCTGTTTCAGTTTGATTCTTCTGCTTATGGTTTAATTTTTTTTTCGTGAAATTTAGAAGACTTATTTTTTTTGGTGGATTTAATTTTTTCAGCGGAAATAGCTGTTTTTATTTTATCCCTCCCTTTCTGGTGACTCTTCTGTGGACTTCCACATCTTGGGTATTTCTATCCCATACGTCACTAGCTCATGGACTCTTGCCAATTACATAAAAGAAAACATAATTATGTAAGAACTTACCTGATTCATTTCTTTCATATTGGCAAGAGTCCATTGAGGCCCACCCTTTTTTAATGGTGGTTATCATTTTGTATAAAAAGCACAATTTTTTTTTTCCAGTTCCTCTTTTTGTATGCTTTTTTTACTCCTTATTTTATCACCCCATTACTTGGCTTTTCGTTAAACTGAATTGTGGGTGTGGTGAGGGGTATATTTATAGGCATTGTTTATCCCATACGTCACTAGCTCATGGACTCTTGTCAATATGAAAGAAATTAATTTATCAGGTTCTTACATAAATTATGATAGAGATGGATATATGGATATAATTATGAGCACAGCAGGAGAAAACTGAGCAAGACAGCATTCAGTATGTAAGTAACTATAATAGAATAGGTCAATTGTGCACACTGAGCTGGAGTAGATGGAATGCGTTCAAGACACATGGCTTTATTAATCATTTGTAGTAGGTTTGTGTCTTCACTGTTAAGGTAGGCTAATCTGCATAGTCACTTTTGAAATTCTTCACTGCTCTTATGAAAGTCCATTATTAGAGATGCTGTTTCTACTTACTCGA
This sequence comes from Bombina bombina, assembly GCF_027579735.1. NCBI lineage: Eukaryota > Metazoa > Chordata > Amphibia > Anura > Bombinatoridae > Bombina > Bombina bombina. The sequence continues at coordinate 451,552,387 of NC_069502.1, forward strand.
GTGTGTGTATATGTGTTGAGTGTGCGCATGTATGTGTGGTGTGTGTGCATGAATGTGGGCAATATTTGTACTTCATTTAAGTGCTTATGTCTCTCTCCCAAATTAAATTAAACATAATAAAAATATAAATTTTAACAAATTATCATTATTTTGCTAGATTTTCTTGTAGTTTACCTACCAAAAAACAGTTTTGTTCACTATCCCTTGAAAAACTTGAATGTACATTGAATACTTTGCTGCTGTGATCCTGCAACATGCTACACAATAATCACTAAGCTCGGTGTCAGAGAAATAACTGATATATGACGTATATGAATTGTTTCTGATATGTGTATTGTACTATGCTTAGGCAGTGTAGGGAGAGGCAAGCAGGGTTAGGCTGCAAGGGTTTAACTGCTTTTCTTTGTTGAGCAATGATAAGTCTTGCACTGTGTCAAACTAGTTTAAAATATATACTGTATATATATATGTGTGCATGCGAGGACGTGAAGTGTGTATCATTAGGGTTGCCACCTGTCCCTTAAAATACAGAGCACTTATAAGTTACACATGCTGCAGGGTGTGCAGGGAGGAATATGAATAGTGCTGTCCAGAAACACAATACATGTTCCACCCTGCAGCATGTGTAACTCATAAGTGTCCAGGAAAACATGGCTGAGGTAGCAACCCTAGGTGTATGCATAGAAAATGTGTGTGGTGTGCATGTGAGTGTATGTATGGTGTGTGTGTGTGTGTGCGTGCTTTTGAGTGGGTGTTTGTGGGCTGTTAAATAAAAATGGAGCGGAGTGGGCTCCTTTGCTTATGTATACATGTGAAGGGTTATTCGGGGATTCCTGGCAGATATCAGTGTTCCAATGTAACTATTACTAATTTTGAAAAAAAAAATGGTTTGGAAATAGCAAAGTGCTACTTTTATTTAGTGCCCTATAACTTGCAAAGAACGTGTAAACATTGGGTATTTCTAAACTCAGGGACACAATTTACAAGCTATTTAGCATGGGTGTTTTTGGAGGCTGTAGATGTGTAACAGATTTTGGGGGTCAAAGTTAGAAAAAGTGTGGGGGGGTTTTTCCCCTTTTTTTTTCATCATATTTTATAAACAAAAATGATAGTAAATTATATGATGAAAATAATGGTATCTTTAGAAAGTACATTTAATGGTGATAAAACGGTATATAATATGTGTGGGTACAGTAAATGAGTAAGAGGGAAAATTACAGCTAAACAAAAACACTGCAGAAATGTAAAAATAGCCCTGGTCCCAAATGGGTCAGAAAATTAAAAAATGCTCTGCTTACTAAGGGGTTAAAAGATGTTAAATGAGAATTCAGCAGCTAATGTTCAAAATCCTTCTGAAGAAAGATGAGGGATCCTTCTTTTTAAGGTCCAGCTTACTAAGCCACCCTGGTCAAACAAGTCTCTTTATGGTTATTGACTATCTAAGAAAATAACTGGTACACTTATACAGCTGACTACTTGGTTGAAAAATTTAAATAAATTATTGTTTTAAATGGGGGGGGGGGGGGGTATTATCTTTGTAATCTTGATGTTGTTTAAAGTGATGGTAAAGTGATGGTAAAGGATTAAGACATTAGACCGTAAAAAAATATATATTCTGTCTTATGTTCCTTGCCAAAAAAATAAAACATTTATTGAGAAATGTAATCAGCCTTTGGTGACTCCTTATATAATGTCAAGGTAAAACCATTGAGGAGGATTAGGACAATAAAAAGCAAATATTATTTTATATTATATTGGCTGTCATACTGTAAATCTCTCCTTAAAGGAGACAATTTATAAATTTAACCTGAAAGATACTGCTAACATTATACATATATGAAAAGCATAAAACAAATAAACTTATAGTATATCCCATTTTTGTAGTTTGCCATCAATAAAATAAGTATAGACCCTTATTGGAGAATTCTTAACACACCTAGCATACTGAAGTTCAAATAGAAAAGTCATAATGTGAGGTATCAAAATATTAACTTCCCCTCCTTAGTCTGTAGCTTATGGGGTTAAAGACAATGGTATTGGTAGATCTTAACTACCTTCTTGTATCTCATATATTCTTAGTTGTATTTTTCGGTGTATTTTTACAGACATAGATCTCTCATTTAAAAGTGGAGTATATGATCAGCCAACCTTTAACACTGTTATTTCCCCATCCAGACAGGGATGCTATTGTTATTCATACATAAAAGGAGTGACATCTAATTCTGAGTTAAGTCCTTGGGGTGTAGGGTCTTCATTCTATAAATCATTTCTGCTTCCTTTCTTAGAAGCTTATTCTCAGTTACCTCCCCTCCAATCCGTTGTAACCTTGACTATACCCCCAGAATTTTAGATCTTTCAAATTGTTATTATGTATATCTTTAAAGTGTCTGTATATATGTGTGTCTTTATTCCCTTTCTCTATTAGCCAGAGATGTTCCCCTAATTCGCTCTCTGAGAGTTATGGTCGTTTCTCCTATATACTGCTTATAGCAGCTGCATTGGATTAGTTATAAAATACCCCTATCTGTACAACTGATTGTATCATTTATAGTAAATCTTTCCCTTGTTTGGCTAGAAGTGAATTCTTTTCTTTCTAGAGCTGAAGTGGCCATGACTTACAACAGTGACATGGGTTAGAAGTCATTAACGTTATTTCCCTGCAGGTCTTTTTGGATAAAACTAGGTTTTTCCTTTTTATATTCACCACTAGGCGCTAAAATGTTTTTAAGGTTGTTCAATTTCCTATATACAAAGTTTGGTTTCATCGTTAGTTTGTCTCCTATAATAGGATCTCCCCTTACCACGTGACAATGTTTATTTATAATTCTTTCAATCTTTTTATAATCGCCATTATAGTTTAGTAAAAAAAATGGAACTGCCAATTCTGTTTTTTACAGTCTCATTTTGTTTACTTATTGGAGTCTTGGTTCTCTCTATTCCTTTAACCTCCTCCAAGTTCTTAGATATATTTTCAATATCATATCCTCTATCAGAGAATCTTAGGCTCAAGATTTTTGCTTGTTCTTCGTAATCTACTAGAGTTGAGCAATTTTTCTAAGAAAGTGGACAGCTGTCATCTTAACAGATAGAAAGACAACATCCCCAAAGCACAATTCCTTAGAATAAGGAAAAATTGCTCTACTCTAGATTACGAAGAACAAGCAAAAATCTTGAGCCTAAGATTCTCAGAGGATATGATATTGAAACTATATCTAAAAACTTGGAGGAGGTTAAAGGAATAGAGAGAAGCACATTATTACAATACAGATACAAGACTCCGATAAGTAAACAAAATGAGACTGGAAAAACAGAATTGGCAGTTCCATTTATTACTAACTATAATGGTGATTTATAAAAAGATTGAAAGAATTATAAATAAACATTGGCACGTGGTAAAGGGAGATCATATTATAGGAGACAAACTAACGATGAAACCAAAATTTGTATATAGGAAATCGAACAACCTTAAAAACATTTTAGCGCCTAGTGAATATAAAAAGGAAAAACCTAGTTTTATCCAAAAAGACCTGCAGGGAAATAACGTTAATGGCTTCTACCCATGTCACTGTTGTAAATCATGAAAGAAAGAATTCACTTCTAGGCTAACAAGGGAAAGATTTACTATAAATGATACAATCAGATGTACAGATAGGGGTATTTTATACCTAATCCAATGCAGCTGCAATAAGCAGTATATAGGAGAAACGACCAGAACTCTCAGAGAACGAATTGGGGAACATCTCTGGCTAATAGAGAAAGGGAATAAAGACACACATATATACAGACACTTTAAAGATATACATAATAACAATTTGAAAGATCTAAAATTCTGGGGTATAGTCAAGGTTACACCGGATTGGAGGGGGAGGTAAACTTTGAGAATAAGCTTCTAAGAAAGGAAGCAGAAATGATTTATAGAATGAAGACCCTACACCCCCAAGGACTTAACTCAGAATTAGATGTCACTCCTTTTATGTATGAATACAATAGCATCCCTGTCTGGATGGGGAAATAACAGTGTTAAAGGTTGGCAGATCATATACTCCACTTTTAAATGAGAGATCTATGTCTGTAAAAATACACCGAAAAATACAACTAAGAATATATGAGATACAAGAAGGTAGTTAAGATCTACCAATACTATTGTCTTTAACCCCATAAGCTACAGACTAAGAGGGGAAGTTAATATTTTGATACCTCACATTATGACTTTTCTATTTGAACTTCAGTATGCTAGGTGTGTGTTAAGAATTCGCAATAAGGGGTCTATACTTATTTTATTGATGGCAAACTACAAAAATGGGATATACTATAAGTTTATTTGTTTTATGCTTTTCATATATGTATAATGTTAGCAGTATCTTTCAGGTTAAATTTATAAGTCTGCTCCTTTAAGGTGTATTTACATGACAGCCAATATAATATAAAATAATATTTGCTTTTTATTGTCCTAATCCTCCTCAATGGATTTACCTTTACATTAAATAAGGAGTCACCAAAGGCTGATTACATTTCTCAACAAGTGTTTTATTTTATTTTTTTGGCAAGGAACATCAACTTTCTTTATTCTCTTGGTATCTTTATTTGAAATGCAAGAATGTAAGTTTAGATGCCGGCCCATTTTTGGTGAACAACCTGGGTTCTTGCTGATTGGTAGATAAATTCATCCACCAATAAAAAAGTGCTGTCCAGATTCTGAACCAAAAAAAAAAAAGCTTAGATGCCTTCTTTTTCAAATAAAGATGGCAAGAGAACAAAGAAAAAATTGATAATAGGAGGTAAATTAGAAAGTTACTTAAAATTGTATGCTCTATCTGAATCTCGAAAGAAAAAAAAATTGGGTTCAGTGTCCCTTTAAGTGATGCAACATTTTCTGTCTGCATTTCCTTTTCCTCCATATATGTTACTAGTTGCTTTCACAATTTACACCTCTTCTCTCATTCTTCAAGCCTTTCTTCCAGTTAAACATTCAATTCGGCCTGTAAACCTCCTCACTCAAGCATATCACATTCATTCATTTCCCCATGACAAAAGCAGATGTGACATTTATAGACTGCTGAAGTTAATCCGATTGTTCTCTAAGGCTGTACTCTCTCTGTATACCATTCAACCTCCTTTAGCTCAGCAATCTCTCTCATTCTTAGTAATATAGAAAAAAAACATTGCTAAGCTTCTCTTCCGCTGAATTTTTTTTTTTTTTTTTTTTTTGCTATTCAACACTGAACAAAGATATCCTTAAAATGATGTTATAAAAGGATCATCTGCCACATGTTTTGTATATGGCCAGAGGCATACTTCTTAATGTACCTTTCAACAATATCCATGCTTCCTAATATAGCAAAATTCACAAATGCAACAAATATATCAAACTGTTTACTAGCACAAGCAAAAACTAATTTATAAGTGTGATTATCTACTTTCTATGTACTGACTGTATACCTCATTAAGACGAATTCCTATCTGGACTTAGTTGTAAGCCAAGGAGGGATCTCCTTTTGAGAGCAATGACATAAGATCATACATTTTGTTTACCAATTACCTTCTCATAGATGTCTAGGGGATTTTCCCTTGGAAGTTTAGGGGGAACTTCAGTCAATAAGGAGTGATCAGTCCTTCTCTGCCGCAACTACGAACAGCCTAACTATCCACAGCACTATATATATATATATATTATATATATATATATATATATATATATATATATATATATATATATATATATATATAATATATATAATATATACTTACCCAGTAAATTAATTTATTTCATGGTGGTGAGAGTCCACCATCCAGTTACTCACTGGGAATTACTCTTCCCTACCACTAGGAGGAGGCAAAGATTCCCAAACCCCCCAAGAACTCTATAAAAAACCCCCTCCCACCTAACTAACAATTTTTATCTAATATGTAGGCCATGTCAAAGAGGTAGGGAAAAGAATCAAGATCAAACAAATAGGGAGCAGGGAAAAAGATTTGCATAAGAAAAAAATCACCAGAAAAACACAGGGTGGAGTCTCGTGGACTACTCACCACCATGAAAGAAATTATTTTATCAGGTAAGTATAAATTGTTTCTTTCATACAGGTATCTGAAAGTCCATGATTCATTACTCCTGGAACTAATACCCAAGCAGTGAAGGCCACAAATAATGAAACACAAAGGGCTTAGTTTAAAGGGGCAGTCAACACCAGAATGTTTGCTGTTTTAAAAAGATAGATATTCCCATAATTACCAATTCCCAGTTTTGCATAACCAACACAGTTATAATTATACAACATTTTTACCTCTGTAATTACCTTGTATATAACCCTTGGCAGACTGCCCCCCTTATTTCAGTTCTTTTGACAGATTTGTCAAATTTGGGGGAGCTGACTTTGATCTTTTAAATGGCTTAAATTGAATGAAGAAAACATCCAATTATAGACATGTTACTTTGGGAAGAATTAGGATTCTGTTCCTTAATAAGAACAAAAACAATATAAGCTTAAAATTTAAGCTTAAAATTTAGTCTTATAACTCAATCTTGAAGCCCAGAGGAGTAACAGTTGAAGAATTGTAATCCAATTGTGAACCAAATAATTGATCCACCTTGGAAAAAAATATGGAATTTAGAGATCAAATTGGCATTCCAAGAATGAAATCACAAAGTTCTTCTAGCTAAAATAGCTAAAGACATAGAATAAACCTCATTTGCGAAAATATAAAAAAAATGACACAAATGAAAATATTAGCATGTTGATCAACTCAAGAATGCTAAACAAGTCAGAATCCAATACTTGTTGCACTAAAGTATCCAACCAGAAAGTTGAAGCAGTTGCAACATCAGCCAAATAAATTACAGGTCTAAAAAGTACCTGAAAATAAATAATTTTCCTTAAATAAGATACAAGTTTCCCATCTGAAGGAAAAAATACTATTTGCTATAGGAATAATAGTATGTTTAGCTAGAGTAGAGAGAGCCCCATTAACTTGGGAGATCTTTCCTCAAAATTGAAAACTAACTGCCGGCAAAGAATACAATTTAAAAACCTTAAAGAAGGAATAAAAGAAATTCCCGGCCTATTCCATTCCCTAGTATCAGGAACTGGAAAAAAACCTCTGAAGAAACCACAGAAGGTTAATAAGCAGAATTTAAATGTTAGCTAGTCTTAAAATCAAAAGAACTAGTTACTTCAATATCCAAAATAATCAACACCTTTTCAACAAAGAACGAATGTACTATATTTAAAAATAAAAAAGTAGATTTGTTAGTGTCAATATCTGATGAAGAAAATTCTGAATGAGAAAAAACACCACCAGAGAAGGATAATTCAGTATGTTGTTGGTCATTTGAAACTTCATCAACTAAATGAGAAGTTTTAAAAAGACCTAAAAATTTTATTAGAAGGCGGGATGTCAGACAAAGCCTTTAGAAAAGAATCAGAAAAATATTCTTAAAAATTCCTAAGTATATCTTGTACATTAGATGTAAAAAGAATAGCAATATATAATGCATAAATACTAATGGACTCTGCATGTAAAAGTTTATCATGATAACTTATTACAAACCATAGCTAAAGATAAACATTCATAACATTAAAATAAATGAACTTAGCTTTGGTAGGACTGATATCAGTCATCAGGAATCCCTCAGCATTTTCTGATACAGGAACAGTTTTTTGAAATATCTTGCAATATGTAATAGAAAAAAACAACATATAAAGCAAAATTATCAAATTCCTTAAATGACAGTTTCAGGAATGGGAAAAAAATGCAAACAGTACAGGCCTATAGAAACCAGAAGCAACTAAAAAATGAGACTTAAATAATGTTAAAAATCTGGCGCCAAGAATGAAGCCCACATATTTTTTGGCGCCAAAAAAAACGTCTGCAACAAACACGAGAGCCAAAAATGACGCAACTACGTGGAAACTTCCGGCGTCAACTACTACGCCGGAAATGATGTCATTGACGTCAGACAAACGTCAATCTCGCGCCAAAAAAACTCTTGCGCCAAAAATGACGCAATAAATTCTAGCATTTTTTGCACCCGCGAGCCTAACAGCCCGCAATTTAAAGGAAAAAAGTCAATTGAAAATTTAGGTAAGAAATATTTTAATTCATATGCATTTTCCCAAAAAAATGAAACTGACAGTCTGAATGAAGGAATACTGAATATCCTGAATCATGGCAAATATAAGTTTAAACACATATATTTAGAACTTTACATATAAAATGCCCACCATAGCTTTGAGTGTCATAAATAAAAATAAGACTTACTTACCCTAAGACACTCATCTACATATAGTAGATAGCCAAACCAGTACTGAAACGAGAATCGGTAGAGGTAATGGTATATAAGAGTATATCGTCGATCTGAAAAGGGAGGTAGGAGAAGAAATCTCTACGACCGATAACAGAGAACCTATGAAATAGATCCCCTAGAGGAAGACCATTGTATTCAAATAGGCAATACTCTCTTCACATCCCTCTGACATTCACTGCACTCTGAGAGGAAAACCAGGCTTCAGCCTGCTGCGAAGCGCATGTCAACGTAGAATCTAGCACAAACTTACTTCACCACCTCCATGGGAGGCAAAGTTTGTAAAACTGAATTGTGGGTGTGTGTGAGGGTGTGTATTTATAGCGCATTTTAAGGTTTGGGAAACTTTGCCCCTCCTGGTAGGAATGTATATCCCATACGTCACTAGCTCATGGACTCTTGCTAATTACATGAAAGAAATATAATATATATTTTTCTTAAATACTATTTCTCTATAATATGTGTTTTGGTTAAAATATATATATATATATATATATATATATAGATATATATAATAATTATATATATATATACACACACACATTTAGACATGTATATGTATCTCTATTTTTAAGACACTTTGCAGTACATTTTTTTCCCTAAGACCTTATATCTTGAGCCCTTTTTTTATGGTAATATTTTTTTAAACGATTGTAACTGTACATTAAAATGTTTTTTTATTTTTATTCTTGTGTAACAGTTAACCAGAGCTCTGAGGTCAACACTATCCAGACACGTGTTAAATTCTATGGAGCTCAAGCCAACATGTTATTTTCAACTCGTAATACCACACTACTTCTTGATGCGTTCAACTAGCCGTGATAAACCCATTTGCACTTGCACGCAACAGCACACAACTCATAATCTAGTCCAAAAGGTGGGGATCTAAAAAACTTCTTCTTTCCCCTAAAAAACCTAAATAAACCCAAAAAAGGGCAAAAACCATACAATGAAAAAATAACCAACAGGCAAATAATCATTCTGACACAACTGAGTGGAGGGGAAAATAGCGAAGTTAATGCGCCAGCTGGATCACTAAGACAGAGCTAGCTGTGTTGCATTTGTATTCAAGTGGAAAGTAAAACGTTTGTGCATGAGCGCTAACCCGACACGCACAAAAAGGACTATCTATGAATATCACGACCGCCTTAACGTATTCCCTCATAAACTTCAAATGGAGCCATGAAAAGTGAAGAAAGAAAACAAGCATAACACGCTAACCCAATCACATTTACTCAAGTGAACTAACCGAACATGAAATATGAATTTCTTTCATGTAATTGGCAAGAGTCCATGAGCTAGTTGACATATGGGATATACAATACCTACCAGGAGGGGCAAAGTTTCCCGAAGCTCAAAATGCCTATAAATACACCCCTCTCCACACACCCACACTCACAATTCAGTTTTACAACTTTGCCTCCTATGGAGGTGGTGAAGTAAGTTTTGTGCTAAGATTATCTACGTTGATATGCGCTTCTCAGCATTGTTGAAGCCCGATTCTTCTCCAGAGTACAGTGAATGTCAGAGGGATGTGAAGGGAGTATCACTTATTGAAATTACGATGATTTCCCTAACGGGGGTCTATTTCATGGGTTCTCTGTTATCGGTCGTAGAGATTCATCTTCTACCTCCCTTTTCAGATCGATGATAGACTCTCAATTTACCATTACCTCTACTGATAATTGTTTTCTGTACTGGTTTGGCTATCTGTTTATGTGGATGGATGTCTTTTGGTAAGTATGTTTTTTATTACTTAGACACCTCAGCTATGGTTTGGCACTTTATGCATTTATATAAAGTTCTAAATATGTGTATTGTACTTATATTTGCCATGAGTCAGGGTTCATAGTATTTCCTTCTGCAAATGGTCAGTTTCATATTTGGGTATTATAAACATCTTTTATAGAAAATTTTTTTCCTACCTGGGGTTTAGTCTTTTTTTCAATTGACTACTTCTTGCAAATTGCGGGTGCATTAGGCACGCGGGTGCGTCAAATGTTAAACTAATAAATATTTTTGGCGTGGGAAAAATACGTCTGACGCAACTTCGTCATTTCCGGCGTCATACTTGACGCCGAGACCTTTTCACACGGTTGCGTCATTAGTGTCCGAGAGTGTGTCATTTCCGGTTATTTTTGGAGCCAAAAAAATTTACGGTTATACTTGGCTCCAAACTCTTTCATTATTATCAATACCCCATTGATGTTTGCCCTCTTGATTTTTTTCTCTATCAGAGCCTATGCTATTTGCTTTTTTTCCATTCCTGAAAACTGTCATATAAGAAAATAGATAATTTTGCTTTTTATGTTGTTTTTTTCTCTTACACTTTGCAAAATGGTCTATCTGATCCGCCTTCAGAAGTTTCTGCTGGAACATTGCTGCTTGACATCGGTCCTACCAAAGCTAAGTGCATTTCTTGTAAAATTGTTGAAATTATTTCGCCGAATTTCATTTGTAATAGTTGTCATGATAAACTTTTTACATGCAGTTAGTGTATCCATCAGTAATAGCACATTGCCAGTTGTAGTTCCTTCAACTTCTAATGTGCATGATATACATGTAAATTTTAAAGAATTTGTTTCTGATTCTATTTTTGAAGGTTTTGTCTGCATTTCCACCTTCTAATAAATGTAAAGGTCTTTTAAAACTTCTCATTTAGTTGATGAAATTTCAAATGACTAACATAATTTATCCTCTTCTGATGAGGATCTACCTGATACAGAAGATCCTTCCTCAGACATTGACACTGACAAATCTACTTATTTATTTAAAATAGAGTATATGCGTTCTTTATTAAAAGTGTTAATTATTTTGGATATTGAGGTAACCAGTCCTATTGACGTTCAGTCTAATAAACGTTTAAATGCTGTTTTTAAACCTCCTGTGGTTTCTCCAGGGTTTTTTTTTCCTGAGGCTATTTCTGATATGATTTCTAGGGAATGGAATAAGCCAGGTACTTTTATTCCTTCTTCAAGGTTTTAAAAAATTGTATCCTTTTACCAGCAAAATCTATAGAGTTTTGGGGGAAAATCCCCAAAGTTGATGGGTCTATTTCTACTCTTGCTAAACGTACCACTATTCCTATGGAAGATTGTACTTCCTTTTAAGGATCCTTTAGATAGGAAGCTTGAATCTTATCTAAATAAGGCCTATTTATATTCAGGTCATCTTCTCAGACCTGCATTTTCTTTGGCTTATGTTGCGGCTGCATCAACCTTCTGGTTGGAGAATTTAGCGCAACAGGAATTGGATTCTGACTTATCTAGCATTATTCGCCTATTGCAATATGCTAATCATTTTATTGTGATGCAATTTTTGATATTATCAAAATTGATGTTAGATCCATGTCTTTTGCTATTTTAGCTAGAAGAGCTTTGTGACTTAAATCTTGGAATGCTGATATGACATCTAAATCTAGATTACTATCTCTTTCTTTCCAAGGTAATAATTTATTTGGTTCTCAGTTGGATTCTATTATTTCAACTGTCACTGGGGGAAGGGAGTTTTTCTGCCTCAGGATTAAAAACCTAAGGGTAAATCTAAGGCTTCTAACCATTTTCGTTCCTTTCATCAGAATAAGGAACAAAAACTCAATCTTCCCCCCAAGAAGTCTGCTTCCAATTGGAAGCCTTCCTCAAGTTGGAATAAATCCAAGGCATTTAGGAAACCAAAGTCAGCCCCTAAGTCCGCATGAAGGTGTGGCCCTCATTCCAGCTTAGCTGGTAGGGGGCAGATTAAGGTTTTTCAAAGATATTTGGATAAAATCTGTCCAAAATCATTGGATTCAGAGCATTGTTTCTCAAGGGTATCGAATAGGATTCAGAGTAAGACCTCCTGTGAGAAGATTTTTTCTCTCATGTATCCCAGTAAATCCAGTAAAAGCTCAGGCTTTCCTCAAGTGTGTTTCAGACCTGGAGTCTTCAGGGGTAATCATGCCAGTACCTCCTCAGGAACAAGGTTTGGGGTTTTATTCAAATCTCTTCATTGTACCAAAGAAGGAAAATTTATTCAGACCAGTTCTGGATCTGAAACATTTTGAATCGTTATCGTTATAGTCACCATCTTGAAAGTTGGTACTCTTAAGGACTATTCTGCCCTTTGTTCAGCAAGGACATTATATGTCCACAATAGACTTGCAGGATGCATACCTTCATATTCGGATTCATCCAGAACATTATCAGTTTCTGAGATTCTCTTTTCTAAACAAGCATTACCAATTTGTTGCTCTTCCATTTGGCCTAGCAACAGCTCCAAGAATCTTTTCAAAGGTTCTGTGTGCCCTACTCTCTGTAATCAGAGAACAGGGTATTGCGGTGTTTCCTTATTTGGATGATATCTTGGTAGCTCAGTCTTTGCGTACTGCAGAATCTCACACAAATCAACTAGTGTTTCTTTGGAAACATGGTTGGAGGATCAATTTACCAAAAGTTTCTTGATTCCTCAGACAAGGATCACCTTTTTAGGCTTCCAGACACATTCAGTGTCCATGACTCTGTCTCTAACAGACAAGAGACGTTTTAAATTGGTTGCAGCATGCCGGCACCTTCAGTCTCAGTCATTCCCTTCAGTGGCTATGTGCATGGAAATTTTAGGTCTCATGACTGCAGCATCGGACGCAATCCCCTTTGCTCGTTTTCACATGAGACCTCTACAACTTTGTATGCTGAATCAATGTATGACACTCTCTGACATGGTGGATAGATCACCATTGTTTAGTTCAAGGGGCTTCTTTTGTTCGGCCAACCTGAACTGTGATCACAACTGATGTGAGTCTTTCAGGTTGGGGAGCTGTTGGGGGATCTCTGACAGCACAAGGGGTTTGGAAGTCTCAAGAGGCGAGATTACCAATAAATATTTTAGAACTCCTTGCAATTCTCAGAGCTACTATCTCAAGGTCAGTTTTTCCATCAGGATCTCAAATTATTAAATTTGAAGGTATGGAAATTGAACGCTTAGTACTAAGTCATAGAGGTTTCTCTGACTCAGTGATTAATACTATGTTACAAGCTCGTAAATCTGTTTCTAGAAAGATTTATTATAGAGTTTGGAAGACTTACATTTCATGGTGTTCTTCTCATAAATTCTCCTGGCATTCTTTTCGAATTCCTAGAATTTTACAGTTTCTTCAGGACGGTTTGGATAAGGGTTTGTCTGCAAGTTCCTTGAAAGGACAAATCTCCGCTCTTTTTGTTTTATTTCAAAGAAAGATGGCTATACTTCCTGATATACACTGTTTTGTACAGGCTTTAGTTGTTATTAAGCCTGTTATTCAATCAATTTCTCCTCCTTGGAGTCTTAATTTGGTTCTGGCGGCTTTACAGGTTCTTCTATTTGAACCTATGCATTTTTTGGACATTAAACTACTTTCTTGGAAAGTGTTGTTCCTTTTGGCCATCTCTTCTGCTAGAAGAGTTTCTGAGTTATCTGCTCTTTCTTGTGAGTCTCCTTTTCTGATTTTTTTTCATCAGGATAAGGCATTTTTGCGGACTTCTTTTAAATTTTTACCTAAGGTTGTGAATTCTAACAACATCAGTAGAGAAATTGTTGTCCCTTCCTTGTGTCCTAATCCTAAGAATTCTTTGGAAAGTTCCTTACATTCTTTGGATGTGGTAAGAGATTTGAAATATTATGTGGAAGCTACTAAAGATTTCAGGAATACTTCCAGTCTATTTGTTTTATTTTCTGGTCCTAGGAAAGGTCAGAAAACTTCTGCTATTTCCTTGGCTTCTTGGTTGAAACTGTTGATTCATCAAGCTTATTTAGAGTCGGGTCAGGCCCCGCCTCAGAGAATTACAGCTCATTCTACTAGATCAGTCTCCACTTCATGGGCTTTTAAGAATGAAGCTTCAGTTGGCAAATTGGTCCTCTTTGCATTCATTTACTAAATTCTACCGTTTTAATGTATTTGCTTCTTCGGAAGCAGTTTTTGGTAGAAAAGTTCTTCAGGCATTTGTTTCAGTTTGATTCTTCTGCTTTTGATTTAAGTTTTTTCTTTCAAATGAAATAAACATATTTTTGGGTTGAGGATTAATTTTTTTTCAACAAATTATGGCTGTTTTTATTTTATTCCCTCGCTCTCTAGTGACTCATAAGTGGAGACCCACATCTTGGGTATTGATATCCCATATGTCACTAGCTCATGGACTCTTGCCAAAGCACAATTATTTCCAAATTTCCTTTGTTGATGCTTTCTACTCCTTTCTTTATCACCCCACTGCTTGGCTATTCGTTAAACTGAATTGTGGGTGTGGCGAGGGGTGTATTTATAGGCATTTTGAGGTTTGGGAAACTTTGCCCCCTCCTGGTAGGATTGTATATCCCATATGTCACTAGCTCATGGGCTCTTGCCAATATGAAAGAAATGAATTTATCAGGTAAGTTCTTAAATAAATTATGTTATTTCACATTCGAATGTTCTTCACATGGCAGATAATATTAATTCTGTTCTGTAATTAACGGACTGAGGAAGGGGATTAAAGGGACGGTATACACTAAATTTCATATAAACTGCATGTAATATAAAGAATAAGATGTACATATACTGATATAAAAATCCAGTATAAAACTGTTTATAAACTTACTTAGAAGCTCTCAGTTTAGCTCTGTTGAAAAGGTAGCTGGAAAGCCCACTGGAAGTGGGAAATAAGACACTTCCCCCCCTCCCCCTTCTTTTGCATATGAGAAGATCCTTTACACAAACAGGAGCAAGATGGAGAAGGTAGCTGACGGTATTCTCATAAACCTTTGGGGCTTGGTTAGGAGTCTGAAAATCAGAGCAATGTTATTTAAAAATATACAAAACTATACATTTAAAAAAAAAATTATGGGCTATATAAATAGATCATCTACAAAACATTTATGCAAAGAAAAAAATGAGTGTATAATGTCCCTTTAAGTCCCTACAACATCACATATTAAAGTTCTTTCACTTTTTAAAAAATCCATGTGAAATACAGTGAGTGTGGCGCTTTTTACGCAGCCATGATCTGGTAGTCCAGGCAGAATGTGGTTCGTCGTTTTCCTACTGGAAAGATATATGATCATATATAGGTAAATATATTTATAAATACAAATAAAATATATATATATATATATATATATATATATATATATATATATATATATATTGTATAGAGGAATATCTATTTTAAAATACATATTCCCCTATGTGAAGAACATTGGAATGGGAAATATTTACAGTACACAGTTAAAAACTTTTATTAAATATGAATATTGCATAAATATGATTTTTTATCTTTTCAGCTACTTGACTGCAAAGGGCTCCAATGCATATATCTAAAAAAAAATTGTATATGTTGAGAGATAGAGATATATATATATATATATATATATATATATATAGAGATATAATATATATATATATATATATATATATATATATATATATATATATATATATATATATATATATATATTTATATATATATATATATATATATATATTATTTTGGGGCGTATTGTCAGAAACTACTTAGATCCCATCTCTATACCTGCCCGGCATTTAGCCTTACATTTGAAGGTGCCGTCTGCAGCAGGGTGTAGTAGTCTGACAAAGGCTTCCCATGAAATATATTAACATTGCTGTTCATACAGTGAGATATCCATGTCTGTCATGATATAAGGACAGCAGGTCAAGCTCTCTGCTGTTATATTGTTATATCTTTCTAACTTTTGGTTAGTTTATGTATCAGTCTCATGCATTCACATTTACCCCTGACCGGGCAGGTTTGTATATTTTTTTTTATTCAATTTCTTTTTGATATATACACTATTTGGTCATTTGTATATCGTATACATCTGAGACAATAAAGTCTTGCAAATCCAAGTGCCAGAGATTGTCCTCTCTTGTTGCCACTATAGCTTCTATTTTGGATACTCCTTATTATACTTTGATGAGCTTAATAAATCTTTTTGAAAAAAGTGCTGAATTCCCTGTCTTTTATCCTGATATACATTTTCTTTCTAAATCCATGTATATATATATATATATATATATATATATATATATATATATATATATATATATATATATATATATATATATATTTGTGTAAATGTCTATGTGTGTGTGCATCTTACCTGCCTCCAAAAATGCCTTATGGAACACAAGTCTCAACCAAGAAAATACAGTAGCTTACCACCCTTTCTTGTAATCAGAAGTTTGTCTGAAAGCTATAGTAGTGTCCAAAATAATACTTAAACACCAAATTCCTGTCAAATACAGACAGAAGATACATTAGGGAAAAAAAAAATCAAGTCCTAAGAAACTACCTTATCCTAAAAATAAGATCAGAAAGATCACATAACAGAGCAGATAACTCAAAAAGAGAAGCCTGCAAAATCCTAGAAACCAAGGTGAAAATTGGGTTAAAGGGACAGTCTTTTTATTGTATAAAAGATAGATAATCCCTTCTTTACCCATTCCCCAGTTTTACATTTCCAACATGGTTGTATTAATAGTTAATCCAAGATTGGGAAAAAATAAGCGCTCCAAGCCCAGAAATATATAAAAAGTCAATTTTTATTCCATACTGTTTAAAACCATACAAAATAGAATAAAAAGTGGTAAGCACTATTGTGCAAAAACAAGTTGAGGAACAGGTGCAAAAACAGCAAACGTTTCGTGCTCCACGCACTTGGTCACTGCTGATTGATGCACCTGTTCAGTGCTCCTTATATTGCATGAATCCTTAAAGTGAAATCACAAATTTTAATAACCTGTATTTTGCCATTCTGTGGGGGAGCCAATGACAAGAAACATTTTCTATCTTCTATACACAAAATATTATATACAGATAAGCAAATTGATTCATGTTAACCTAATTTAGTTATTATGCCCCTAGGAAAAATATATCCTAAGTCAAATCTGATTATGTTTTACATTTTTATCCCCCTATAATTGGAAAATGTATACATATTATTCTATGAAACATTATTTCAAAGCCTGTATATAATCAGGATCAATTCTATATTGAATTCAGTCTAATGAATTGAAGCATACATTTTGCCTGTGTATTGTTTATGACAAATTTTACACGATAAACTACATGAGTAGTTAAGCAATTGATATAATGATATATCTTATAAGCTTTATTGGTAGTGGTTAAACTAAATTCAACCCCTTCCTTAACAAAATCACAGGTCGTACATATGGTGTTCCCAGCCGTAGACTTCCTATATATGGTAGTCTCAACAGTATATTTGTCGGGGCTCATTAATGTAATATCAAGAAAATGTATTTCCTTTTCACTATGCTCACTAGTGAATTTTTAAGTTGTAGTTGTTATCATAAGATATTTACAAAAATCTTCTGCCTCTTGCTGATCCCCCCTCAAATACAAACAATATTTTGTAAATATCTTAATGATAACAACTACAACTTAAAAAATTCACTAGTGAGCATAGTGAAAAGGAAATACATATTCTTGATATTACATTAATGAGCCCCGACAAAATATACTGTTGAGACTACCATATATAGGAAGTCTACGGCTGGGAATACCATCCTGAAGTACAACTCGTGTCACCCAAGACATGTTGTGAAGGGTAGCCCTAAGGGGGAATATACCAGAATTAAAAGAAACTGCACCAGTGAGGCAGAATATCAGGTGAAGTCACAAGAAGCAACACAAAGGTTTTTGGATAGGTGTTATAGTGAGAAGTTGTTAAAAGAGGCAAAAAACCAGTGTAGATTTAACTCCAAGAACAAGAATTGCTCAAATACAGAACAAAACAGAAAAGAACATCAGAAAGTAGCAAAGATTAAATTCATTACAAACCTATAGTATGGAATACACTAAGGTGTGCAGCATTATTAAAGATTCTATACCTATCTTGTACTTAGACCCTATCCTTAAAGAGGATCCTTAAAGAAGGCTGTGATTTTGTATCTAGAAGAGGCCAAAAACGATTGCAAATCCCATTTCTCCATCAGATGTAAGAACTAATAGAACAACTTGCTGGCTAAAACAGAGAAAGGGTTTTTATAAGTGTAGGCGTCCAATATGTACGACCTGTGATTTTGTTAAGGAAGGGGTTTGAATTTAGTTTAACCACTACCAATAAAGCTTATAAGATATATCATTAATATCAATTGCTCAACTTACTCATGTAGTTTATCTTTTAACGTGTAAAATTTGTCATAAACCATACACAGGCAAAACAAAGAGACCGCTAAAAGAAAGGTTCTTGGAGCATTTGCGCTCCATAGAGGATAAGGACTCAGGACACACCTGTATCAAAGCATTTTAAGGCATTACATAACGCAGATACATCTGCTCTTACCTTACAAGGGATAGATTTTGTCCACAATGGAGGAGAGGAGGAGACAGAGAGAAAACCCTTGATAAAGGGAAGTTATGTGGATGCTCAATTTACAGACTACACATCCTGAGGGCCTTAACATGAGAAAGGGATTTAGATCTATTCACTAAATAACAATAATCTTTAACTTTAGGGTATTGCTCTTGTACATCTGCTCTTGTGCATAGCTGTAATGCTTGTTTGTTTTTTTCACAGTAACATACAGTACTTGATATAAAAATATTTCCCCATCTATCTTAATTTTAGTCTCCCACATAAGGCTAATACAAATTACTATGTATCTATCTAAAAGAGATTTTTTAAAATTCCAGTGTCTTGTCATAGGCTCATTCTCTGCAAATCTCAGTACCAACCTGTCCAAAATGTATGCTTCAATTCATTAGACTGAATTCAATATGAGAATTGATCCTGATATATACAGGCTTTGAAATAATGTTTCATAGAATAATATGTATACATTTTCCAATTATTAGGGGATAAAAAAAATGTAAAACATAATCAGATTTGACTTAGGATATATTTTTCCTAGGGCATAATAACTAAATAGTTAACATGAATCAATTTGCTTATCTGTATATAATATTTTGTGTATAGAAGATAGAAAATGTTTCTTGTCATTGGCTCCCCCAAGAAATGGCAAAATACAGGTTAATAAAATTTGTGATTTCACTTTAAGGATTTCATGCAATAAAGGAGCACTGAAAAGGCGCATCAATCAGCAGTGACCAAGTGCGTGGAGCACGAAACGTTTGCTGTTTTTGCACCTGTTCCTCAACTTGTTTTTGCACAATAGTGCTTACCACTTTTTATTCTATTTTGTATGGTTTTAAACAGTATGGAATAAAATTGACTTTTTATATATTTCTGGGCTTGGAGCGCTTATTTTTCCCAATCTTGGATTAACTGTTACTTTTTGTGCGTGTGCAGACGCACTGGGAATATTTGTTTGCCGCCCGGGAACAACATTTATTTGCTTGCTACCCCTCTCTCTATCAGTGCCTATTACCTCATTGGATTTACAACTATACACCCCAGGGGGCGCTCGTTGAGCAGGTTTGTTTGTACCTTGGTTGTATTAATATATTTTTTATTTCTGTGATTACCTTGTATCTAAACGTCTTCAGACTGCCCCCTTATTTCAGTTCTTTTGACAGACCTTATATTTTAGCCAATCAGTGATGACTCATAAGTAACTCCATAAGTGTGAGCACAATGGTATCTATGTGGCACACATGAGCTAGCACTGTATAGCTTTGAAAAAACTGTCAAATTCAGAGATAAGAGGAGGCTTCAGTGGCTTAGAAATTAGCATATGAGCCTACCTGGGGGTAGCTTTTAACAAAGAATACAAAGAAAAACAAAGGAAATTTGATGATACAAGTAAATTAGAAAGTTGTTTAAAATTGAATGCTCTATATGAATCATAAACGTTTAATTTTGACAAAGCTAAAATAAAGCTATGAATATCTGAAAGATCAAGAATCTTCTAAAGGGAAAGAACTGAAATACTCTTCAAAAAGAACTGGTGGATAAACCCTTTTGTAAGGCATCCTGCAAAACTGCAAAAAAAACCTAGGAATTCTAAAAGAATGACAGGAAAAAACCTTACAACAAGAATTAAAAGTCCTCTAAACCTTATACATAAAACGTCCTGAATATAGACATCACAAACAATCAGTATCTCAATAACAGATATCAGTTAACCCTCTCTGCTTAAATGAATACTAAACCCATTTTTTTTCTTTCATGATTCAGGATAGACATGGAATTTTAAGCAAACTTTCTAATTTAACCTATTATCAATTTTTTTTCCCCGTTCTCTTCACTATCTTCTATTTAAAAAGCATGAATGTAAGCTTAGGAGCCTATCCATTTAGGTTCAGCACCCTGGATACGTGCTTGCTTATTGGTGGCTACATTTAAGATTTACATTCCCTGCTTTTTGAATAATGCTAGAGCAAGAGAAAGAAGAAATTTGATAATAGGAGTAAATTAGAGAGTTGCTTAAAATTGCATGCTCTATCTGATTAATTAAAGGAAAAAAAATTGGGTTTAGTAATCCATTTATACAGTATTCCTTTTCATTCAATCTCCATGTCATCAGGTTAGAGATTTGAGATCTGTAAAAAAAAAACATATCTTGAGACCAAAAATCTCAAATGCAAAGGAAGCGGCCCAAATAGGGCAACCGTACATCTGTACTAGATCACAAATGAAACTGTGAGACTAATTCAGAGCAAATAAGAATCACAAACGATCCCTCAAAACTGATTTGCTAACCACCTTGGAAGAAAAATCACAGCTGAAAAAAAAACATGTTAGTCGAAATGACCAGAAGGAGATACCTAAGCATCTACAAACACTGCTTGAGAATCCATGGACCTCACACTGTACCTGGAAAGTCCAAGAATGAAGCCAAAAAACCATCAGAACTATCTCTGGAGACCCCAAAGATCCACTATCTGATAGAAGATATCCAGATGGAAAGACCAAGGACTAACATCTAAGAAAAACTGTTTTCCCAGTTGTTTACCCCAGGAATATGAACAGTAGAAAATAAATAAGAATTCACTTCTGCCCAGGTAAAAAATCATGATACTTCCTGCTTGAAGATTGACATATTGCTATTAAAAAGAAACCTTGCCCTAAGGAAACCAAAAAAAAAAACGTTGCACTCTGAGACCTCCAGACAGCCCCAAATCCTGAAAGACTTGCATCTGTAAAGAATACAGATCCAATAGGACGAACAAAAGAAACCCTTGCAAATCTAGATGAATTCTTAAAATAGTCGAGTAAGACCCCTGCATCACTGTCAAAGAATACAAAGCTGAAGATGCTTCATGAGACAGTGCACAAATGGAATAGCATCTAAAGCCGCAAACATGAAAGCCTAACACCTCTATGCAAAAGAACTGAGGGAAAATAAAGAAACATAAGGTTTAGACAGCTGGACCATGGCTATATACTCCTTAAAACGGTCAAGAAATGATTCATGGAAACTGAATCTGAGAATGAACATATTTCAGGGGAATAAAACTAGTGTCACTCTGCCGCATGCTCACTATGGCTGTTGCCATAGATGCGGCGGGGGGTGGTGGACCTCGTTGCTATGGCCGTTGCATAGACGCAGGTGGTGGTGCAGAGTGCAGCAATGACGTATCGCCACACGCTGTCTCTCTCCTCCAGGATGCTGCTCTGATTACACCTGTGTGTCCTCCTTGCTGCCAGCCTTGCGCCTATTTTAGTACTCCATTCACCTTACATCACTGCCCATGTATAGGTGTTACTGTGTGTGCTCCTGGGTGCTATTATCTGTTTGTGCTGAATTGCTATTACGTTACTGTACTCTGCCTGTCTGACTACTCTGCCTTGCTTAACCCCTGATGTGCTGGATTGCCATAACGTTGCTGAACTCTGCCTTTCTGACTACTCTGCTTGCTTAACCCCTAAAGTACTGGATTGCTATACTGCTGCTGAAACTCTGCCTGTCTGATCACTCTGCCTGCTTGACCCCTGAACTATTGGATTGCTATACTCGTTACTGAACTCTGCCTGCCTGACCATTCTATTGCTTTATCTCTGAACTGTTATATTACGGGATTTCCTTTGTTGCTGACTCCTGCCTGTTTCCGGTCCCTTCTACTGGTTATCCATGAACTTCCATACCGCTGGATTTTCCTTCCTGTTGCCGCTAGAAGACTACTGTGAGTACCTCTTACCTCAGTTTACAAACATGCTCTGGGATATTTCCAATCTTTTCAGCTTGATGCCGGGGATAAGAAGACTACTGGCCGAGTTTGATCTTGAAAGTGGAAATATCCCAATGAGCATTACATTATACTTGGGCATTGGACCAAATGAGGTAGCAAGAGCAGATTATCTTCGAGGACAGATGCTGGAACCCATACCACACACCTGCAGAGTGTGGACTCTAAACTAGAGGCTATAACCGCTAAGCTCTCCTCACTACTTGCTGTGAAGGATACTGTTCCTGTTGTGACACTGCCAATCTCTGCTCCTAGTGCTACAACTTCTTCCCCTGCTTCTGGAAGTATACCCTGGATACCATTGCCTGACAAATATGAAGGTACTACTGATAGTATGGGTTTTCTTAACCAGTGCAGGCTGCACTTTCACAATGATCCTCACACTTTCCAGTCTCATCAGTCAAAGGTCACCTTTATCATTTCCTTATTGAAAGACAAGGCCCTGTCTGGGGCTCCCCCCTTTTGGAACAGAATGCTCAACTCCTGAAAGATGCCGAAGCTTTTATTTCTGCATTATCTTCTGTCTTTCGGACTCTGGTCATGCTTCTGCTGCAGAATACTCTCCTCCTGGATCTCCGCCCAGAGCAATAGAACTGTGGCACAATTATGCCATTGAGTTTCGCACCTTGGCACTTGAGAACAGTTGGGATGGCAGTGCTCTCAAGGCGGCCTTTAGGAGAGGTGTGCTTGAACGCATCAAGGATGAATTTATCGTGATGTTCCTCCTTCCTTGGATTACTTTATAACACTTTGTATCAGTCTAGATTCTCGCTTCCAGGAGAGGCAAGCTGAGAGAGAGACAGAACTCGTAGAATCCTTCCCTCTCGTCCACTCACTCATCCGGTCTCTAGACTATCCTCTTCCCCCTCAGCACCACCAGTAAACTCTGTAGAGAAACCCATGGATCTCTCCTCCCTCAAGCCCTCTGAATCCAAAAGACAGAGGAAGGAGATTGAGACTGTGTTTCTATTGTGGTTCTAAATGACACCAGCTTAAGAATTGTGATATTCTGTAGGGAAAAGCCAATGCTTTGAGGATATTATTGGGGTACCTCTAAGCGTGATCACTACAAAAACCCCTCACTCCTCTCGGATCCTGGTACCTGTTAACCTGACCTTCCTTCAAAATTCTGACCACGCTCAAGCCTTTATTGATTCAGGGGCAGCTGGAAATTTTCATGATCACCGTTTTATGATTCAGGCAGACTTACCTCTTTTGCAGAAAAAGCAATGTCTCAAGATAACTGCTGTGTGGCACTCCCCTTGGATCAGGTTTAATCCATTTCAAATCAGCACCCCTAACCCTGACTGTGGGAGTCCTTCATACCGAACAGTTGCAGTTCGATGTCATTCATTCTCCAGCACAACCTGTCATCCTTGGTCTTCCTTGGCTTCGTATACACAATCCACAGTTCGACTGGGCTGAGGGATAGTTGGTCCCCTGGGGTACCTCCTGCTTCCACTCCTGCTTTGCTAAGGTTACTCCTCTGCATCCCCATTGCCAGTCTACAGACCCCTTTTAAGCCTTCCCACAGTATATGCAGATTTCACAGATATGTTCGAAAAGAAAGCAACTGATGTGCTGCCATACCACCCACCTTACGACTGCAAAATTGACCTCTTTCCAGAGCCCCACTTCCTAAAGGGAGGACGTATCCACTCTCCAAAGCTGAAATCAAGTCCATGGAGGAGTATATTCAAGAGAACCTAGCTAAAGGTTTTATTCACCATTCCTCCTCTCCTGCCAGGGCTGGCTTCTTTTTTGTCCGTAAGAAGGATGGTGGGCTCAGACCCTGTATTGATTACAGAGCCTTAAACAACATCACTATCAAGAATCACTATTCCATTCTTTTAATCACTGAACTTTATGATTCTTTTCAGAATGCTCACTACTTCACCAATCTGGACCTACATGGGGCGTACAATCTGATTCGTATCTTCCCAGTGCATGAAGGAAGAACACCTTCAACACAAGATCAAGGCATTTCGAATACCTCATAATGCCCTTTGGGCTGTGCAATATCCCTGCAGTCTTTCAAACATTTGTCAATGATGTCTTCCGTGACCTACTCAATCGCACTGTCATTGTCTACTTGGATGATATCCTTATTTTCTCTTCCACCCTTTAGGAGCATCATCAACACGTGAGACAGGTACTTCTCCACCTCAGAGACAATTCTCTGGTAGCCAAACTGGAGAAATGTGAGTTCAATCAAGTCCAGATCCAGTTCCTTGGCTATGTTATCTCGGAGGAGGGTTTTGCCATGAATCCTGCTAAGCTCACAGCAGTTCTGGAATGGCCTCAACCAACTTCATTAAAGGAACTACAGAGATTCTTAAGGTTCTCCAATTAGTACCGCAAGTTTATAAAGAACTTTTCCCAGATAGTTGCTCCACTTACTGAGTTGACTAAACGGAACAAAGACTGCAAAAATTGGCCTCCTGAAGCCATGAATGCCTTCTCTCTTCTTAAAAAGGCCTTTTGTTCTGCTCCTGTACTCCGCCATCCTGATCCTGACCTGCAGTTCACTTTAGAGGTTGACACCTCTGAGATCGGAGCTGGAACAGTCCTAACTCAAAGAGATCCGTTAACTTCCAAGTTACACCCTGTAGACTTTTTCTCTAAACGCTTTTCTCCTGCAGAGAGGAATTATGATGTGGGTAATCGTGAACTCTTAGCCATTAAGATGGCCCTGACTGAATGGCATCATTTGCTAGAAGGTACCGCCAATCCCATTCAGATTCTCACTGACCACAATAATCTGATGTACCTAGAGACTGTTCACCGACTCATCATTGACAGGCCAGGTGGGCCTTGTTCTTTTCCTGTTTTAACTTTGTGGTCTCTTATCTTCCTGGTACCAAAAATAAAAAGGTTGACTCCCTTTCCCATCAGTTTCCTCAGTCTAGTGATTCTTCTGAAGCTAATATTGAACATATCATACCCCCCTCCTGTGTGGTTGCTCAACTATTAACACATCTCTTCTTCAAAGACTGCAATGTGCCCAGTCTAGAAAGCCTCCTGAAGCCCCCATGGCTTCCAATATCTTCTTTGTACCTCTGAACCTGCGTACCCCTGTGCTATCCTGGGCTCATGATAGTAAACTTTCAGGACATCCAGGTTTGACAAGGACTTTTAAGCTTCTTTCTTGACATGTATGGTGGCCTACTATGAAGTCTGACGCTCAGGATTATGTGAAAACCTGCACGAATTGTGCTGTCAATAAAACTCCCCGATCCTTGCCTCCCAAACAGTGGACACACATAACAATGGACTTCATTGTGGATCTCCCTCCTTATGACCATCAAACGGTTATCTGGGTTGTGGTGGATCGATTTTCCAGATTAGCTCACTTTGTACCCTTAAAGAAACTGCCATCTGCCCAATAATTATCATCTCTTTTACTGTTGCATGAGGTACGACTACATGGTATTCTTGTGAATATTGTTTCTGACAGAGGTTCACAATTAATCTCTACTTTTTGGAAAGCCTTTTGTAAATTGATTGGAACCACTGTTGCCTTGACTTCTGGCTGCCATCCTCAGACTAATGGGCTGACAGAGAGAGTGAATCAAGACCTCAAAGCCTATCTCAGAACTTTTGCTACTTCTCTCCATACCAACCGATCTGAATTGTTACCCCTAGCTGAGCTGGCAAAGAATACTCATTGGCACTCCTCTCTGCGATGTTCTCCATTTCAAGTCGTAGCAGGTTACCAACCTCGTGTGTCTTTCCTCTTTCTGCTCAGTCCACAGGGGTTCCTGCTGCAGACCAATACGTTACTAACCTCACTACTCATTGGCAATGTATTTGCTCTGTTACGTTCAATTGTCTCCAGATACAAGAGGTTTGCTGATCATCATAGAGCTTCTGTTTGTGCATATTCGGTAGGTGAACGTGTTTGGGTCTCTACTCGACATATGCGTCTACGTCAAACTAGTTACAAATTAGGGCCTAGGTTTATCAGTCCTTACAAAGTCCTTAAAAGACTGTCCTGTTGCCTACAAAGTGGCCTTGCCCAGAACCCTGCGCATACACCCAATCTTCCAGATCTCACTGCTCAAGCCCTACATCAGGAACAGATATACTCGACTTAGACCTCCTCCGCTCTTAATTCATGGTGAACCTGATTATGAAGTTGCTAGGATCCTGGACTCCAGATACAGACGCAAGCAACTACAGTACCTTGTACACTAGAAGAGTTACTCTGTGGCAGATCATTCCTGGATTCCTGCCCGTGATGTGCTCCTGGGTGCTATTATCTGTTTGCGCTAGATTGCTATAACGTTGCTGAACTCTGCCTGTCTGACTACTCTGCTTGCTTAACCCCTAAAGTACTGGATTACTATACTGCTGCTGAACTCTGCCTGCTTGACCCCTGAACTATTGGATTGCTATACTGTTACTGAACTCTGCCTGTCTTACCATTCTATTGCTTTATCTCTGAACTGTCATATTACTGGATTTCCTTTGTTGCTGACTCCTGCCTGTTTCCGGTCCTTCTATCAGTTTATCCATGAACTGCCATACCACTGGATTTCCTTCCTGTCGCCGCTAAAGACTACCCTGCCTACTGTGAGTACCGCTTACCTCATTTTACAAACTTTCTCTGCTCAGTTTGATGCCGGGATAAGAAGACTACTTTGATCTGATAGTGGAATATCCCACAAGCATTACACATAGGAATAAAACAGTATTTAAAAATAAATTTATATATGCATTTATATATACCTGTATATATCAGATTCATTGTCAGTGGTAAACTCCTGATCAACAGAACTAAACCTTTTCCTCTGAGGACATAGAAACCTTGACCCCAGCAGGCTTAGAGCTAATAGAAGGTAAATTCTTACCTGACCTTTTACGCTTACTTGAAAAAGGTATGGCTACTGACATTTCAGAGACAAAAAAAATGTACGCACGCAGAAAGCCGTAAAGCGGACAAAAATGTCAGTAGCCGCAAAATTATGATTAATAATAAAGGGGCATTACCTAAAAAATATAAAACTTTATAAATACATACATAATATATAAATATATACAATATTAACCTAACAGGCTTATAAAGTGGCAAATATATAATTAAAAAATAAAGTACTTACCAATGTTCACTCTGCTACTCGAGGAAACCAGTAGGAAGCCAAAACCAGTGCTTAAATATAATAGCAGAGGATCTGGAATAGGAGTATATCAACAAACCAACAGAAGGAGGCAAAGACAAGTCTCTGAGATGCCTGTGGACTACTTGTGACTAAATACCAATAGGTGAAATATATGCCACTACCAATACTCCAAATACATCCCTCCAACAATCACTGCACTTTGAGGCCAAATGAGCCTCAACTCTGTCTGAGATCTCCTATCACTGAAGAATCAAATGCACATCTTCATTCTTCAACCTCCTCTAACGGAGGCAAAGATAATACTAAGTTGCCAAAGAGGTGGGAGGGGTTTTATAGAGTTCCTGGGGTTTGTAAATCTTTACCTCCTCCTAGTAGTAGGGAAGGGTAAGCTCCAGGAGTAATGGATCATGGACTTGTATAAAAGAAAAACATTTTAACTTGCAGAATAATATTTAATTTTATACTCACCGAACATGCATGTCTGCGCACCAAAGCTGTATTTCACAGGATCCGAGTTGTCTCTAAATAAACGTGAAATAAATGTGATAACAAAAATCATAAAAGGAAAACCAAATAAAGTTCTGAATCAAGGATATGTCTGTGTCCTCTGGATGAGTTTTTCAGCTTGTTAGCATTCCTCAGTGAGATCCCATAAAAAAGGAAACAGAAAATTGCAACATAGTGTGAATCTGTAATGGCACTTTGAGGAAGTAGTTGTTTTGTAACAAATGACTACTCACATTTGTTGGAGCTTTCCACTAAGCTCAAGGATATGCGCACTCCCACTTTATACTGATGGGAAAACAGTACACTAGGCAAAACTTGGATACAAATTTATTTTAAAATATATAAAAGCGTCACATAAGCCTTGATAACACCACAATGTAAGGGTAAAAGCAGATATGCTGTAACAAATGCTTCAAATCGCCAAACTTGCAAAGAGGTAAATGGATCAGCAGGAGTGTGACTGCTGAAACCAAAACCTTTTTAGTAGCAAGACAATAGCGCTAAGCCCCCAGGTGTCCTTGCTAGTGTAGAGACGCAATAAAACTCAATATAGAACAGTTCAGTTCCGACGTACGTTTCGCTGGTATGCTTTGTCAAGGAACCAGCGAAACGTACGTCGGAACTGAACTGTTCTATATTGAGTTTTATTGCGTCCCTACACTAGCCAGGACACCTGGGGGCTTAGCGCTATTGTCTTGCTACTAAAAAGGTTTTGGTTTCAGCAGTCACACTCCTGCTGATCCATTTACCTCTTTGCAAGTTTGGCGATTTGAAGCATTTGTTACAGCATATCTGCTTTTGTACCCTTACATTGTGGTGTTATCAAGGCTTATGTGACGCTTTTATATATTTTAAAATAAATTTGTATCAAAGTTTTGCCTAGTGTACTGTTTTCCCATCAGTATAAAGTGGGAGTGCGCATATCCTTGAGCTTAGTGGAAAGCTCCAACAAATGTGAGTAGTCATTTGTTACAAAACAACTACTTCCTCAAAGTGCCATTACAGATTCACACTATGTTGCAATTTTCTGTTTCCTTTTTTATGGGATCTCACTGAGGAATGCTAACAAGCTGAAAAACTCATCCAGAGGACACAGACATATCCTTGATTCAGAACTTTATTTGGTTTTCCTTTTATGATTTTTGTTATCACATTTATTTCACCTTTTTTTCTTTGTGATATTCGGTATATTTATTGTAATGTCTCTAAATAAACACCTCAGGGTCTGACAGCATTCACTATCGAGCACAAAAGTTGAACACTCAGGAGATTATTTTTTACTTCAGCGAAGATCCACTTGAGAATTTTCTTTACCCATGAAAACATCTTTAAGCTACAATACTTCAGTGTAGCAGGTTTAGTAGTGATATAACGTGGATTTTTGTGATTTATCCACATTCCATCTGGGGTGCCAAGTGTAGAATCTGCTAATTTTGTGTGTCTTTGAAATTGTCTTTCTATTGAGACAAGGATTATTGTTAAAGCAAATTTTTATTATTTTTAACAGCCACACAAAAGATTAATGTATAATACAAATTAAATGTATAATACAAAATAAAAAAAAATGTAATTAGGAAAAAGAAACACAAAAACTTGGAAAAAATCACACTAACAAAAAATATCTGTAGAAAAATATAGCGATCTGCAAGCTGGCAGCATACAGATAAGTAAAAGGTACAAGGTATCTGTGTATATCTGTGTCTGTTTGAGTTTGTGTGTGTGTGTGTGCGTGTCTATGTCTAAGTAAGTGAGTGTCTGTGTGTTAATCTGAGCTCCTTTTATATAGATGAATCCACATTCTATCACATACATAAATCCCTTCCCTCATTCCAAGTAGTCAGTTGTCTTCACCAGACTTCTGTGTTCATGAGGTAAAATTTGAGGTAAAATTTGTTTATATATTATTGGAGTCCATTAAAGGAGTAAATATAATTGAATACATTTTTTTAGTGTCCATCGGGTCTATTTATCAATACTTCAACTAAAAATACGCTTGTATTTCACGTTAAAGTAGACGCAAAGTTGATCCGTCGTATTTAATAAAGTTTCAACATCGTCAATTGTTGGAATGTTTTGACATAATATACACTCCTGTGAGATTAATCCGACGCATATCGATGCTTGCGGTCTTCGATCGTAATATAGATGATCCGCCTTCTTATTTTCCGAAATAGTAGCGTACTTTGATGATCCGCCTTCACATTCGATCCTATTTGAATGTCTACAAAATGTATCAAATATTTAACTTTCAAGATCGCGTCTTCTCTGACGCAGCGTATCTATCATTCAAACCAAAACCTTTAAGGTCGCGAATGCCATAGGAATGAATGCTTTTTTATTTTTCATCGCAAAAGGATAATCAACATACTAAATTTGCGCGACATTTTGGTCTGTGAAGGATGATGAATGAACTATCAGAATAATGAATTATAAATAAAAATATAAATGTGCCTTTTATCGTTTGTGATATAATATTTTTGTGATATATATATATATATATCCTATACTTTAATTGTCACTTCTAACACCCAAATAATTACTCAAATTGCATCAATCAATATGTTGCTTCCACCTGCATTTCTAGCTGGTGAAATCAAAGGGTCATTATTAAAGGGAGTGTATAATAGCACAGAAAGCTTGTTGTATGCATTGTTATTACCAAGATGGAGATTGTCAACATATTTTGCTTTGCTATCCAACAAAGACGCAGGAAAAGGAGATTGTTGGAACTAGTTCACCGTCATGAACGACGCAAGAGACCTAGGCTATTTTTACCTAGAATAGGCCTGCATGCCCTGAGTGACAGGGAGATTGTCCTTAGGTTCCATTTGAATAGAGGTTCAATTGAGAGGCTCTATCTTGAGATCAAAGACTCCATTGAACCTATAACATATAGGACAAGGGCAATCCCTGGAATGTTAAAACTGCTTGCTGTACTCTATTTCCTGACCACAGGATCATTTCAAGCAGTAACAAGTTTAGCTGTGGGGATGAGCCAGGCTACTTTTTCAAGGCATCTATCTGTTGTTTTAAATGCCTTGCACCAATGGTTAGTGCATTATGTACATTTTCCACAAACACCAGAGGATTGGCATTATGTGAAGGTCCAATTCTACACAATTGCCAGGATGACAAACATCTTGGGTGCAATTGACTGTACCCATGTGTTAGTGCGGCCTCAAAAGGGAAGAGAAGAGCCTTATCGTGACCGCAAGCATAATCACTCATTAAATATACACAGTGATCTCTGATGCCAAATTGTGGATTATGAGCATCCGGTCAGGATTTCCGGGTTCAACCCATGATTCCTTTATCCTGAGGAATTTGACCTTTTACGACATGTTTCAGAATCGACAAATGCTGGAGGAAATTATTCTAGGTAAATATCTATTACAAATTTTCATATATTTATATTAGAATATTATTTCTTTCAGATTGCTAAAATATATTGTTTATTTCTTGCACACAGGAGATTCAGGCTATTCATGTCACCCATGGCTTTTCACTCCTGTGCTGAAACACACAACTTCTGCACAAGTTTGCTATAATAAGGCTCACACATCTACAAGATGTGTGATAGAGTGAACATTTGGTGTTTTGAAAAGCAGGTTTTGTTGTTTAGACCTCTCTGGGGGAGTACTTCTATACACACCAAAGAAAGTATCCCTGATATTTCTTATATGTTGCATTCTCCACAACATAAAATTACGCATGCCAGATGATGATATATCTATTTTGGAAGTAGAGTATGAAGACAATGTTGCACCTTTAGAGCAAATTGATGCAAGAGGAGTACAAGCCTGATCAGATTACATCCATGCTCTATTTGACCAATGATCATGTAAATATATTGTACATATGTTCTTTTATTTTATCATATTTTTATTTTTCCATTCATCCAAAAAATGTTGATTTTGGGTGTCTTATTTTAAAAAAATAAAAATAAATATGTATTCAAATAAATGTTCTTTATTTCACAACTGACTCTTTTTTATTCAAATATTTAAAATGAATACTCAATCCTATATAATAAAAGGCCAAGTGTGTTTGTTCGAAGCTGTCATGCGCAGTAGAGACTGCGCACAAGAACAAACACTCCTGGCCTTCTAACTGACCTGGTGTCGTGTGGTGGAGTGGGCGTGGCCGGGCGTGCGTGGCCGGGAGGGCACGGCATGGGCGTGGCCAGGCAGGCGCGACGTGAACTTGGCTGGGGTGACGCGGGCAGGGCTGGGCGGGCCAGATGCCGGGGCTGCCGAGAGAAAGAGAGCTCTAAAGAGGGGGGATAGAGAGAACAGAAGAGGGTGAATAGAGAGAGCTGAAGAGGGGATAGAGAGAGGGAGATAGAGACAGCAAAAGAGAGAGGGGGAGAGACAGCAAAAGAGAGGGGGGAGAGAGATGGCAAAAGAGAGAGGTGGAGAGAGACAGCAAAAGAGAGGGGAGAGTGCACAAAAGAGAGGGGGGAGAGAGCACAAAAGAGAGGGGGGAGAGAGCGCAAAAGAGGGGGGGGAGAGAGCGCAAAATAGAGGGGTAGAGAGCACAAAAGAGAGGGGGAAAGAGCGCAAAAGAGAGGGGGAGAGAGCGCAAAAGAGAGGGAGCGAGAGAGCGCAAAAGAGAGAGAGCGAGAGAGCACAAAAGAGAGGAGCGAGAGAGCGCAAAAGAGAGGGAGCGAGAGAGTGCAAAAGAGGGGGGAGAGAAGAAGAGAGGAGAGAGACAGCAAAAGAGGGAGAGAGACAGCAAAAGAGGGGGAGAGAGACAGCAAAAGAGGGGGAGAGAGAGAGAGCAAAAGAGGGGGGAGAGAGAGAGCAAAAAGAGGGGGGAGAGAGAGTAAAAGAGGGGGGAGAGAGAGGGTAAAAGAGGGGGGAGAGAGAGAGTAAAAGAGAGGGGAGAGAGAGAGAGCAAGGGGTGGGACCGCTGTACTGCAAAAAATGGCCCGTGTACACGGGCTTTAGGACTAGTAGATTATAAATAATAGTCCATGTTATCATAGGGTGCTCAGAATATGCTTACATGCAAGGTAATATTAAAAAAAAAAAGTATTTTAAAGGTACATTAAACATAGGCACACAAACATCTTCTAGCATGATTTAGTTAGAAGGGGATTTTTTTTTATTATATTCTCAAATTGTCCTCATTCTCTTTTTATAATTTGTTGAATGAGCAGCAATGAACTACAGGTTTCACACCTAAGCTTGGGTGGTGTACTTTAACCAATGGCAGATGGTCAGTCTCCCTGAATGTTTATTTAAAAATAATATTTTTTTATTATAACATACTGAAAAAATATAATAAACCAATTGTGTTGTTCTTATTATATGTGTAGATACAAAATTCAAATTTGTCTTAAAACATAATCATGGAGATTGACCATCTCCCATTGGTTAAAGCATAACACCCAAGCTTAGGTGTGCTCATGACAGCATAATATATTTAGGAAAATTAAGCCAGGGAGTCAAATTATATTATGGAGTGTAAAAGCAGTAATGATTCTGCCCAATGAGGAAAGGGACTGTAGTGTATATACAATATTTATAATATGTTAAAAACATAATTTATATATATAACACACAGACAATCCCCTGCACTAGCAAGCTCACAGCTAAGATTTAAAAGCAAAAATGGAAAGGTTAGTTACCGCATCTGGCCAAATGGGACAAGCCCAGTTAACACGTCAAGGTCCTTTCCAATACCCGGGACCCTAAAACAGCCACACAATGCAAGCTCTCAAATCCAACAAACTGGGAGCAAGGGAAGGGTGCACGGAAGAGGACTACACTCCTAGACCGGACCGGGTACACTTCCCATGACCCTGCAACAAAACAAATTGATACAACACACAGAGAAAACCCTGCACTGAGTGCACTCACTAGCAAGCTTAGGGTCCCGGGTATTGGAAAGGACCTTGACGTGGTACCTGGGCTTGTCCCATTTGGCCAGATGCGGTAACTAACCTTTCCATTTTTGCTTTTAAATCTTAGCTGTGAGCTTGCTAGTGAGTGCAGGGGTTTCTCTGTGTGTTGTATTAATTTGTTTTGTAATTTCCCCCATGGTTCTTGCACCCAGACCTGTCTGGGGTTAACTGCCTGTGACTCTGGTGACAGCACAGCTTCTTGTGAGTGCCACCCGGTCCGGTCTAGGAGTGCAGTCCCCTCCCGTGTTTTGTGTGTATATATTTTTATTTATATATATATATATATATATATATATCACACCTGAGGAAGTGGTGTGGCCCTGAAACTAGTAGTGGTAACGTATACAGAGTCTGGCCAGGCAAGTGTTTGCAGTTTCTCTCGTTTTTTATTTATCAGAGTATTATTTGAGTTTTAGTTTTTAAAAGGTTTTTATACTTGTGATTTAATACTGCATATTTGTATGTTGTAAATTTGTGTATTGTACAAAAGTGGGGACATTAGTGCTCCATTTCATCTCAAAAACTTTAATTTGCCCTCCATTGTGCAAATAGTTTTTAACCTATGTGTTAGGACTATATACAATAGCAACATTTAATACTATTGCTTTGTGAATAGGTATATGTTATATCTTTTTAAATGTTCTAAGACATGGTCTGTCAGTAAAATAAAGCTTTTTTTTCTAAACATTGTGTATTTCTAGTTTATATTTGCTGTTTTTTGCTGCGCTGTTTATATACTCTTTTATTTATATATATATATATATATATATATATATATATATATATATATATATATATATAAATTGTCCATAGCATTGGTTATTACCTGCTCGTGAGCTTACACACATACAGCTTTGATCAATGGAGAACAAGAGAATGAATCAAATTATATAATTAAAGTTGATTCTAAAAGCTTTCAAAATAACATGCTATTTTATAACCTCGAAATTCATTTTTATTGTATTTATGTCCCTTTTAATATAGTTGTGTTATGCATAACAGGTCAATGTGTAATAATGTTATTTATTTTGTAAAAGATAAAATACTCTGGTGTACATTGTCCCTTTAATAAACTAATCAAATTATATATGGCCAATGCATAGTACTTGAAAACCATTATTTATTTAAATAAAAATCCAAAAAAGATAAATAATCAACAAAATATATTTTATATATATACACACACACACACACACATTTTTTTAAATATACAAAAAATATATATACTAATCTCTAGACCGCTTAGAAGCAGTGGGAGAGTTTGGAGGTGATCTTTCCCTACTTGAAGATATTCAATAGAAATAGATTTCTATTGAAACTTCTATTATCTTCATCAGCCCTCTCCCTTCACTCCAACTCCCTTTCCTCTATGGCTACCCTGTGCGATCTATCGCTATCCTCTCCGTTTCCAATTCCATAGCCATCTCCACCTGATGCCCCTGTTGCTGTATATAGACCCCCAATGTCCTAATTAACTCCTGTTGATTATCGCTATAATGCCTCCCCAGATTCACCATATCCTGCATTGCTCCATCATAACCAGCAGGGCCAGGGGCGGCGGCAGGGGCAGCAGGGCCAGCAGGGCCAGGGGTAGAAGCAGCTGAAGCTTCCAGAGAGCTTTCTATCTCCTCAGCATCCTGACAAAGGAGGCTACCAATCAGTTATTGGGATTCATCATATAGAGGCTCTTGGATCTGCCTAACAACAATTGTTAGCTCCTCCGACAGTTGATGACACCGTTCTGTACCTAATGTAAATGTAAAATAATAATATTATAATCAAAATGAATTAACGTTGCATGATTCTGCAATGTATTGTGATTTTAATGCACATTTATATACAATAATATTTTGAATATAGATTTTTCTTTCATGTAATTAGCAAGAGTCCATGAGCTAGTGACGTATGGGATACACATTCCTACCAGGAGGGGCAAAGTTTCCCAAACCTCAAAATGCCTATAAATACACCCCTCACCACACCCACAAATCAGTTTTACAAACTTTGCCTCCTATGGAGGTGGTGAAGTAAGTTTGTGCTAGATTCTACGTTGATATGCGCTCCGCAGCAGGTTGGAGCCCGGTTTTCCTCTCAGCGTGCAGTGAATGTCAGAGGGATGTGAGGAGAGTATTGCCTGTTTGAATTCAATGATCTCCTTCTACGGGGTCTATTTCATGGGTTCTCTGTTATCGGTTGTAGAGATTCATCTCTTACCTCCCTTTTCAGATCGACGATATACTCTTATATTTATACCATTACCTCTGCTGATTTTCGTTTCAGTACTGGTTTGGCTTTCTACAACATGTAGATGAGTGTCCTGGGGTAAGTAAGTCTTATTTTCTGTGACACTCTAAAGCTATGGTTGGGCACTTTTTTATAAAGTTCTAAATATATGTATTCACATTTATTTGCCTTGACTCAGGATGTTCAACATTTCCTTATTTCAGACAGTCAGTTTCATATTTGGGATAATGCATTTGAATATATCATTTTTATCTTTCCTTAAAATTTGACTTTTTCCCTGTGGGCTGTTAGGCTCGCGGGGGCTGAAAATGCTTCATTTTATTGCGTCATTCTTGGCGCAGACTTTCTTGGCGCAAATTTTTTTTTCTATTTCCGGCGTCATACGTGTCGCCGGAAGTTGCGTCATTTTTGACGTTTTTCGCGCCAAAAATGTTGGCATTCCAGATGTGGCATCATTTTTGGCGCTAATAGCATTTAGGCGCCAAATAATGTGGGCGTCAATTTTGTCTCCACTTTATTTAAGTCTCATTATTTGTTGCTTCTGGTTGCTAGAAGCTTGTTCACTGGCATTTTTTCCCATTCCTGAAACTGTCATTTAAGGAATTTGATCAATTTTGCTTTATATGTTGTTTTTTCTATTACATATTGCAAGATGTCCCACGTTGCAACTGAGTCAGAAGATACTACTGGAAAATCGCTGCCTGGTGCTGGAACTACCAAAGCTAAGTGTATCTGCTGTAAACTTTTGGTAGTTGTTCCTCCAGCTGTTGTTTGTATTAAATGTCATGACAAACTTGTTAATGCAGAAAATATTTCCTTTAGTAAAGTATCATTACCTGTTGCAGTTCCATCAACATATAATGTTCAGAGTGTTCCTGATAACATAAGAGATTTTGTTTCTGAATCCATTAAGAAGGCTATGTCTGTTATTCCTCCTTCTGGTAAACATAAAAAGTCTTTTAAAACTTCTCTTTATACAGATGAATTTTTAAATGAAATGAAATGAAATTTTTACATCATCATTCTGATTCTAATGATTCTTCTGATACAGAGGATTCTGTCTCAGAGGTTAATGCTGATAAATCGTCATATTGATTTAAAATGGATTTTATCCATTCTTTACTTAAAGAAGTCCTAATTGCATTAGAAATTGAGGATTCTGGTCCTCTTGATACTAAATCTAAACGTTTAGACAAGGTCTTTAGATCTATTGTGGTTATTCCAGAAGTTTTTCCTGTTCCTGGTGCTATTTCTGAAGTAATTTCCAGAGAATGGAATAATTTGGGTAATTCATTTACTCCTTCTAAACGTTTTAAGCAATTATATCCTGTACCGTCCGACAGATTAGAGTTTTGGGACAAAATCCCTAAAGTTGATGGGGCTATTTCTACCCTTGCTAAATGTACTACTATTCCTACGGCAGATGGTACTTCCTTTAAGGATCCTTTAGATAGGAAAATTGAATCCTTTCTAAGAAAAGCTTATCTGTGTTCAGGTAATCTTCTTAGACCTGCTATATCATTGGCTGATGTTGCTGCAGCTTCAACTTTTTGGTTGGAAACTTTAGCGCAACAAGTAACAGATCATGATTCTCATAATATTATTATTCTTCTTCAACATGCTAATAATTTTATCTGTGATGCCATTTTTTATATTATCAGAGTTGATGTCAGGTTTATGTCTCTAGCTATTTTAGCTAGAAGAGCTTTATGGCTTAAAACTTGGAATGCTGATATGTCTTCTAAATCGACTCTACTTTCCCTTTCTTTCCAGGGTAATAAATTATTTGGTTCTCAGTTGGATTCTATTATCTCAACTGTTACTGGTGGGAAAGGAACTTTTTTACCACAGGATAAAAAATCTAAAGGTAAAAACAGGGCTAATAATTGTTTTCGTTCCTTTCGTTTCAACAAAGAACAAAAGCCTGATCCTTCATCCTCAGGAGCAGTTTCAGTTTGGAAACCATCTCCAGTCTGGAATAAATCCAAGCCTTCTAGAAAAGCAAAGCCAGCTTCTAAGTCCACATGAAGGTGCGGCCCTCATTCCAGCTCAGCTGGTAGGGGGCAGATTACGTTTTTTCAAAGAAATTTGGATCAATTCTGTTCACAATCTTTGGATTCAGAACATTGTTTCAGAAGGGTACAGAATTGGTTTCAAGATAAGACCTCCTGCAAAGAGATTTTTTCTTTCCCGTGTCCCAGTAAACCCAGTGAAAGCTCAAGCATTTCTGAAATGTGTTTCAGATCTAGAGTTGGCTGTAGTAATTATGCCAGTTCCAGTTTTGGAACAGGGGCTGGGGTTTTATTCAAATCTCTTCATTGTACCCAAGAAGGAGAATTCCTTCAGACCAGTTCTGGATCTAAAAATATTGAATCGTTATGTAAGGATACCAACATTCAAAATGGTAACTGTAAGGACTATCTTGCCTTTAGTTCAGCAAGGGCATTATATGTCTACAATAGATTTACAGGATGCATATCTGCATATTCCGATTCATCCAGCTCACTATCAGTTCCTGAGATTCTCTTTCCTGGACAAGCATTACCAGTTTGTGGCTCTGCCGTTTGGCCTAGCTACAGCTCCAAGAATTTTTACAAAGGTTCTCGGTGCCCTTCTGTCTGTAATCAGAGAACAGGGTATTGTGGTATTTCCTTATTTGGACGATATCTTGGTACTTGCTCAGTCTTCACATTTAGCAGAATCTCATACGAATCGACTTGTGTTGTTTCTTCAAGATCATGGTTGGAGGATCAATTCACTAAAAAGTTCATTGATTCCTCAGACAAGGGTAACCTTTTTAGGTTTCCAGATAGATTCAGTGTCCATGACTCTATCTTTGACAGACAAGAGACGTCTAAAATTGATTTCAGCTTGTCGAAACCTTCAGTCACAATC
The DNA here is from genome assembly GCF_027579735.1 of Bombina bombina. Classification (NCBI taxonomy): domain Eukaryota; kingdom Metazoa; phylum Chordata; class Amphibia; order Anura; family Bombinatoridae; genus Bombina; species Bombina bombina. Next base: position 451,591,480 of record NC_069502.1, read on the forward strand.
ATTCCCTTCAGTAGCCTTATGCATGGAAATTCTAGGTCTTATGACTGCTGCATCGGACGCGATCCCCTTTGCTCGTTTTCACATGCGACCTCTTCAGCTCTGTATGCTGAACCAATGGTGCAGGGATTACACAAAGATATCTCAATTAATATCTTTAAAACCGATTGTCCGACATTCTCTGACGTGGTGGACAGATCACCATCGTTTAATTCAGTGGGCTTCTTTTGTTTTTCCGACCTGGACTATAATCTCAACAGATGCAAGTCTTACAGGTTGGGGAGCTGTGTGGGGGTCTCTGACGGCACAAAGGGTTTGGGAATCTCAGGAGGTGAGATTACCGATCAATATTTTGGAACTCCGTGCAATTTTCAGAGTTCTTCAGTCTTGGCCTCTTCTGAAGAGAGAGTCGTTCATTTGTTTTCAGACAGACAATGTCACAACTGTGGCATACATCAATCATCAAGGAGGGACTCACAGTCCTCTGGCTATGAAAGAAGTATCTTGAATTCTGGTTTGGGCGGAATCCAGCTCCTGTCTAATCTCTGCAGTTCATATCCCAGGTATAGACAATTGGGAAGCGGATTATCTCAGTCGCCAAACGTTGCATCCGGGCGAATGGTCTCTTCACCCAGAGGTATTTCTTCAGATTGTTCAAATGTGGGAACTCCCAGAAATAGATCTGATGGCTTCTCATCTAAACAAGAAACTTCCCAGGTATCTGTCCAGATTCCGGGATCCTCAGGCGGAGGCAGTGGATGCATTATCACTTCCTTGGAAGTATCATCCTGCCTATATCTTTCCGCCTCTAGTTCTTCTTCCAAGAGTAATCTCCAAGATTCTGAAGGAATGCTCGTTTGTTCTGCTGGTAGCTCCAGCATGGCCTCACAGGTTTTGGTATGCGGATCTTGTCCGGATGGCCTCTTGCCAGCCGTGGACTCTTCCGTTAAGACCAGACCTTCTGTCGCAAGGTCCTTTCTTCCATCAGGATCTCAAATCCTTAAATTTAAAGGTATGGTGATTGAACGCTTGATTCTTGGTCAAAGAAGTTTCTCTGACTCTGTGATTAATACTATGTTACAGGCTCGTAAATCTGTATCTAGAGAGATATATTATAGAGTCTGGAAGACTTATATTTCTTGGTATCTTTCTCATCATTTTTCCTGGCATTCTTTTAGAATTCCAAGAATTTTACAGTTTCTTCAGGATGGTTTAGATAAAGGTTTGTCCGCAAGTTCCTTGAAAGGGCAAATCTCTGCTCTTTCTGTTCTTTTTCACAGAAAGATTGCTAATCTTCCTGATATTCATTGTTTTGTACAAGCTTTGGTTCGTATAAAACTTGTCATTAAGTCTATTTCTCCTCCTTGGAGTTTGAATTTGGTTCTGAGGGCTCTTCAAGCTCCTCCTTTTGAACCCATGCATTCATTGGACATTAAATTACTTTCTTGGAAAGTTTTGTTCCTTTTGGCCATCTCTTCAGCCAGAAGAGTCTCTGAATTATCTGCTCTTTCTTGTGAGTCTCCTTTTCTGATTTTTCATCAGGATAAGGCGGTGTTGCAAACTTCTTTTGAATTTTTACCTAAGGTTGTGAATTCCAACAACATTAGTAGAGAAATTGTGGTTCCTTCATTATGTCCTAATCCTAAGAATTCTAAGGAGAAATTGTTGCATTCTTTGGATGTTGTTAGAGCTTTGAAATATTATGTTGAGGCTACTAAGTCTTTCCGAAAGACTTCTAGTCTATTTGTCATCTTTTCCGGTTCTAGAAAAGGTCAGAAAGCTTCTGCTATTTCTTTGGCATCTTGGTTGAAATCCTTAATTCACCATGCTTATGTCGAGTCGGGTAAAACTCCGCCTCAAAGGATTACAGCTCATTCTACTAGGTCAGTTTCTACTTCCTGGGCGTTTAGGAATGAGGCTTCGGTTGATCAGATTTGCAAAGCAGCAACTTGGTCCTCTTTGCATACTTTTACTAAATTCTACCATTTTGATGTGTTTTCTTCTTCTGAAGCAGTTTTTGGTAGAAAAGTACTTCAGGCAGCAGTTTCAGTTTGAATCTTCTGCTTATGTTTTCATTAAACTTTATTTTGGGTGTGGATTATTTTCAGCAGGAATTGGCTGTCTTTATTTTATCCCTCCCTCTCTAGTGACTCTTGAGTGGAAAGATCCACATCTTGGGTAGTCATTATCCCATACGTCACTAGCTCATGGACTCTTGCTAATTACATGAAAGAAAACATAATTTATGTAAGAACTAACCTGATAAATTCATTTCTTTCATATTAGCAAGAGTCCATGAGGCCCACCCTTTTTGGTGGTTATGATTTTTTTGTATAAAGCACAACTATTCCAATTCCTTATTTTATATGCTTTCGCACTTTTTTTTATCACCCCACTTCTTGGCTATTCGTTAAACTGATTTGTGGGTGTGGTGAGGGGTGTATTTATAGGCATTTTGAGGTTTGGGAAACTTTGCCCCTCCTGGTAGGAATGTATATCCCATACGTCACTAGCTCATGGACTCTTGCTAATATGAAAGAAATGAATTTATCAGGTAAGTTATTACATAAATTATGTTTTTCTCTTGGTATCTCCTTTTGAATTATAAATATGCACATATCCAACACTAGGGTTATATATAGTATGGTTGTTGCCTGCACCGATTTGTCTGTTATGATTTTCATCAATATAAGTGCACAGCCATCTGCCAGGATTGCACTCCTTCTTATTCCTCCAAGTATAATAATATATTGCAATTGACATTTAACACACACCTATCTTCTGATATATACTTTTTTTTAAAATGTATATGATTCCAAAAGAAAATCAGTTATATTCAAATATTTAATTATTTACAAAAAAGATGCCTTGTGTAAATTTATCACACGTGCATTATTATTTCTAACAAAAATAACTATGAAATGCAAATAAAAAAGATAATATAATTAACGTTTCATGGTTTTATACATTTTTATCTCCATTAGAAAAATTCGATAAAATTTTTTTTGTGTTACATGCACCTTAAAAAGCTCCATTCAACACCAGATTTTGAGTTGTTTAAAAAGGTAGATAATCCCTTTATTACCCATTCCCCAGTTTTGCATAACCAACAGTTATAATAATACATGTTTAGCTTTTAACTAAGAATATCAAGAGAACAAAGCAAAATTGGTAATAAAACTAAAATGGAAATGTTTAGAAAATGACATGCCCTATTTAAAACTTTTTTTTTCTGGACTTGACTGTCCCTTTAAAACAATATTACATCCAAAATAGAAAAGTATATGGATGTATTTCATGTTGTAATATTAAAAAACATGTTAATATACATGCATTAGCAACAATGCTTTTAATCCAAACTAAAGCATTTTATAAAAAGTGTAGTGAAATAAGCTCTGTGCAGCAGCATTTTAAACACGGCACTCATTGCCTGAGGTGCTTGTACAATCTGAATGAATTAATTTATTTGTTCACATGATACAATCACCTCTTCTGCACTGAAGAGATGCTGTGTTTAATATGCGGTGGCACTAATAATCTCTAGATATGCTTCACTTGCATGTATTAATATGTGAGCAATAAAAAAAGATAAGTTTGACTAAAGTATCCGTGGTCAATACATAAATGTAGAATAAATGTTTATATAAATTTTTGTATTTCATCAATGTGCATTAAAATTTTGACGGTAACGTCCCTTTATTTGATTTTCCACACACAGTTATATATTACAAACTTTCAATGTGCCCTAATCAGGGGCGTATTATGGCCTAGGCATACAAGGCCTGTGCCTAGGGCGGCATATTTTGGGGGGGCGACACTTTTTCTGCCAGACAAAGCTGCTATTAAGTGATGACACTCATGCATCAGGTGCATGGTACCGGTATGCAAACAACTGAGACCAGGATGGAGCATTGGCCATACTGAGTGGGCTGGTTTCCTTAGTCAGCCCTGCACAGCCACCACTGCACAACTAGAAGTCGCCACTCACTCTAACTGGGTCAGCCAGCCCTGAACGCTCCTGAAATGACTCACTTCCTCAAGACTCAAGTCGTTATATTAGCCCCTCCTCCTTGCGCAGGCATCGCATCGCCTTCTTTAGTAGCCGCGTTGGCACTGATGTAAACATAGTCGCATCTGTCCTCGACTGCCTTCGCTAGCTGCCTCAAGGTAGGGGAGTCACCGTCACGATTGCTGCAGCTGCCATTAGGGCCAGCACCAGCGGAGCTCTAAGGTAATGCCTGAATTTGTTTGCACAGTGACAGCTCTCATAGATCAGGGTAAATAGACAGTGTTATGTATTCTCACCCCATGCAGCTCACATCCGCTGCAGCCTCCTTGCCTGTCCCTTCATATGCAGTTTGTCATCACATCTCATGTCCCTGTAATGTAACATGATCACACAGCATCATCCTGACTGCAAATCTACAAGTCCAACCCTTCCTTAACCTGTGCATTGTTTGTGCTTTCAACCCAAGATATTTCTCACCATGCTTTATCCTAAACCAATAATCTTTTTGCTGCATCCACATATACCCACTCTGCAGTTTTCATGCTCCAAAAACAAACAGAATAATTCTTAAACACAATATTTGTCCACAGAAAATTAAAAACAAAAACAAATCTATTATTGTATGAATATTCTTAGCCCTGAGTAATTAATAGAAACAAAATAATTATTATAAAATCACTTAATCTGTATACAATTTCCTTATTTCATTGAAATACAATATCAGTGTATTTTTCACGTTACATACAGTTAATCAAAATCTATGATTATATTTTGTAGATGAATAATTTAATGAGATCATACTTTACCCCTTTCCTTTAGCCAGCAGGCATGTGTCACTGTCCTCACTGTATGCTGGAGTGTAGCTGAATTACATACCCAAGTATCCACTATGTCTATTCACATGTAGCCATTGGTTATGGGCACAAAAATCCAATTAACATGGCCTAATCAAAAAATATTATGGTTGAAAAAGGCATAAAACCTGGGGGGGGGGGGCAGCAGAAGTTTGTGTGCCTAGGGCAGCACAATACCTAAATACACCACTGACCCTAATACTGATTAACCCTTTACATTACATGCTGCATCACAAGATAAAGTATGTCACATTTTCAATTGTTTTCTCGTTTTATAAATCTCCACAATGTTATCCACTATGCTATCAGACAATCTATATTTTAAAAAATAAATGAATATTCTTGAATACTGTGATTTCATAGAGTCAGACTAATTAATGATTATGGCATTCAGTGTCTGTTTAAGTTAGCACATTTACAACATTCAGGTGTTGGATTAATTGTATTACCTGAGGAGGAGGAGATGGAAGAGGTTAGAGCTGGCCCCATAGCCCTTCTGACATTCACTACAATTATAAAAAATGGATACTAAATTAAAAGTGAATATTAAATATAAAATATAAATACAATCTCAATTCAGATTTATATTAAACAGCAGCTAACATTAACTGACATACCTGTTGTTTGTCCAACACCTGGGTCAGGGGTGCTGCACATAATATTTGGTAGTGTTGTCGCTGAGGAGAAGCTGTGACTGGAGTCTGTATCAATCAGCTCCGGATCAACAACAGGTAATGTCTGTGTGGCAACAGCAGAAGCAGCACTAGTAGATGCTGTAATACATTAATGTTTTAAAAAAATTAACAAGGATCAATATGATAATTGAAATCAAGTAATTAGCATTCATAACATTGGCGTCAAGACTGACGCATGTAAATGTAGAATTCTTCCCTGCCAACGCATCAGTGTCGTATTCAAAATCTTCAAGGCCCTGCGCCAGATTGTCCCATAACCTCTCCATGAGAATATTTTCATATGTCAACAGTTCTGCGACATAGGTGGTGCCACCGCCTGTTTCACGTGTCAACTTTTTTTTTCTGGCCAACTTGGATTTAAAAATTTTCTTTATATCCGAAAATCTTTTTTTGCAATGCTCCACCGTTTTCCTATGGTTCCCCTCAGCAGAAACATTATCAGAAATTGTTCTTCAGATTTCATTTTCCATGAGGAAGTTGTCTTCTGTGCTTTCGCACCATATAAGAAGTCATAATGCTGCAGAACCAGAGTTACAAGAACCTGGTTCTGCTGGAAATTAAACTGTTTATTACGGCCTGATTTGTATTTTCCAGACTCTGCAGATGACATTATAATAAAACTAAATATATGTCTGTTTCAAGAATCTTTACAAATACCAAGCTCAAAACTACTGCTTAACAGACAATTGAAGCTCCTGAACAATCCACATTCATTTTAATTACCTATCAATTTTTATTGGGAATTGATGAATCATGTGATCATTTAAATCTGCCAATTAGGATGCTATTGGAAGCAATTTAATCGTCAAAATCTTTATATAAGTTCCTATACTTTGTGCGCCATTGTTGACGCCAGTTTTTTCACAGAATGACTTTTTATGAGCCTGGATTTGGACACACGACAGGTATGTCCTTTTTTTTTGTGGTTAAATATTAATAATATTATACATATATTTTCTATTAAATTATTGTAATATGACATGTAATATACATTTTATGATTTTGGAAGTCAAAAGGCCTATGGGGCCTCTTTTTCAGCCCCTTTTATTTAATTTTTTAAATTACAATCGCCAAAATAATAATAACCAATATACATTTATAAGTAATAAAAATATATATATATATATATATATATATATATATATATAAAATTTTAACATACTTGGTTCTTTTGTGTCGCAGGTATAATAATTTTATATTGTTTTCTAATCTTTGGTTAATTTGTGACGCAGTTATAATTATGATTTTAATGATGCTTATCATCTGTTTATTGATTCGCTATTACATACAACATGATTAATATTTCCCTCCAATCAAACAGCCAAAGCAAAATTTATATTTTCAAGAACCAATCAGATAGCTGTATACTTTGTATTTTTTGTGTCACATAAAAAAAAAATTCAGTGTGTTCTGAGTTTCTGAGGTTCGAGTATGTTGCGGCCATCAATTTTCACAGATGGGGAGTTGGTCATACTTGTTGTGTATGGAATGAATAGGTACTTCCCTAGGAGAATAGGCGGAGTGCGAGGAATAAGGCACAAACGGAGGGATCAGATTGTGTATGAGATGATGAGCAGGATGAGGCGGGTGTCCGGGATCCTCAGAATGCGACGCCAGTGTCTCCGGAAGTTTAGCGACCTTATGTGCAGAGACCTGGAGCGCTATATGGCCATAAGTTCGCTGATTAGGAGATGTAAGTATAATTTATCCTTTGTATTATACTTAGAAATTTATTGAAGTTGAATCTTGTACTGTTGACAAACATGACACACTTTAAAAATATATGCAAAGTATAAATGATTATTTAATTGTTAGTAGCATAACTATTGAATAATCATTTAAATATGAAAAAAAACAGAAAATGTAAGATAACATAGAATGAGAATATAAATATATCTTTATCAATCTATGTATGTATCTCTCTCAATATATCTCTCTATATATATCTCTACATATTGATATGTATATATGAATATAAATCTATAGATATATCTATAGATATATATATATATATATATATTAGGGTTGCACCGATACCGATACTAGTATCGGTATCGGTGCCGATACCAAGTATTTGCATGAGTACTTGTACTCGTGCAAATGCACCGATACTTAAACCGATACCTCCACTTCCTACCCATATATCATCTTGTGGCGTTTTTCAAACTGCATGTTCCCATTTCAATTAAGCTGGAGTGGAAACTTAATTAAAACTTGTTCACTTCTGTTCTGCCAATACAAATTGCTGTTATTTGTATTATTGTACGTCAGAGCAGTGCTCCAAAAGCCGCTACTATACACCTCGTTCAGGCAAACCCCTGAAGTACTGGGCAGTTAATAAACTGAGATTTCCAGCTCTGGCTAAAATGGCCCAAAAATATTTTTCTGCCCCATGCAGTAGTGTGAAAAGTGAAAGACTGTTCAGCTTAGCGTCAAACGTCCTTACTGATAGCAGAAACAGACTTATAGCTGAACATGCAGAGATGCTTCTGTTCATTAAAGAGAACTTGCCACTAACTTTTAAAAAATATTCAAATAGATAGATTGCCTGTTATACTGCTAGTTCTCATCTTGAACAAGTATGTTCAAAACATACTGTACTCTGAGGACTGGGAATAAAAAGCAGCCCTGGAAAAATATGAAGACCAGTCCTATTTTCTGTTGAGTTAGAAGAATTCAAATGCCCCATTTTTTTCAAAGGGGATTACTGGGACACTCCATTCCCAATATTTTTTCCAGAATTAAATTATATTACTTTGTATTAAATACAAATGTCAGATTGATGTTATATAGGCACCATACAACCCAATAGCATCCAGTAATCACCCCTTTAAATTGTAGCTTTCTAGCCACAGCTGCTGCAGCTGTTATTTATTGTTGTCATGAATTAATATATTTGATTGTAATATTTTTTATTTATAAACATGTTCTGTGAACTTTGTGACAACAAATAAAACTTATTATTTCAAAATGTCTTTTGAGTTACAGTTCATAATTATAAAGAAGCTATCTGAATTCATTAGTCTGCATTGTGCTTGGAAAACTGTCATGATATTAAAAAAGAAGTATCGGTAATTGGTATCGGTGAGTATTTGAAAAAAAGTATCGGTACTTGTACTCGGTCTTAAAAAAATGGTATCGGTGCAACCCTAATATATATATATATCTTTATATATATCTATATATATCTATATATATAAATATATTAATGATAACATTTATATTTTATATCTATATATCTTTATATATATACATATATATATTATCATTAATATTTTAATATATAATATATATATATATATATATATATATAGAGAGAGAGAGATATATATATATATTTAAATCAATCTCTCTCTCTCTCTATATATATATCTATATCTATATCTATATATATTTTATATATAAAAATATTAATGATAAAATAAATATATATATATATATATATATATAGATATAGAAATTATCAAAATATTTATATATATAGATATAAAATATAAATGTTATCATTAATATATTTATATATATATATATATATATATATATATATATATATATATATATATATATGTGTGTGTGTTGTTATTATAATATTGAGTATATAATGTCCATGCATTGAAGCTGCATAAGCATTAGACATAATAGCATGAAGTACCGTACATAGTTATAATGTGGACATACATCATTGTATAATTGCAGACTTATCAAGGCAGAGGGAGAGGATACCGAGGTATCTGATGCCTGTATCCTACAGCAGCCCAGTGAGCAACCGGTCATCAACGCCACTGCCGCTGACTTTACTACAACCTCAGGGGGATGAGGAGTCAGGGGCATCTTCAGATGTCAGCGAAACTGAAGGTAATTTAATGTAACAACAATGTCATTATTTACATGAAAAAGAGAAATGTAAATGTTTTAATTTTCTTAATGCTGTTTCATCAGGGATGTATTATGGCCTAGGCACACAAGTTCTTTGCATACAGAATCAGATTTGGGATGTGCAGCACATCTGTACTATCCTCTATCTAAAATCAAGCATACAGTACAGTGACTGATAATGTGCATGCTTTTAAAGAGAAGACAAGGCACACACACTGATTAAGGCTTATAGGCAGTGCTACTTTGAAACATTGCTTCATTTAGAACCGAAATCATTTTTGATGTGAAAAGCGTTAAACATGAGAAACTTGACCAGTGTTATGCTTCCAAAGGTGATAATTGAGGAGAAGACCTTGTGCCAATATGCTGTCTCCCCTTATCTGATGTGGTGCATCTGCGACCTCAGTGCTTATTGCAGGTCTTAGCCGCTAATAGAATTGAATAGCTAATATAAGTCATGTTGTGTTTTTAAAATCACATGAGGTTGTCATACCATCTACAACAATGATGAGCATAATATAGGACTTGTCACATATTCATCATCCTAATAATCATTTGTGTTTGTGATTCTTCTCTGACAGATGAAACTGAGAGTTCCATCACAGCACTAACCATGATGTCTCTGGCAACTCCAGAAGAGGTGGTTGCTGATACAGAATGTTAGCATTTCTCATATCATCTTTTTTCACTTCTACATTTATTGTGAATTTGCAGACCCTAGTTTCTTTTTCTTTTTAGAACAATGTGGAGTATAATGTAGGCCTTGACACATATTCAAACTTCCATAACAATGTATTTGGTTTGTGCTTCTTTGTGATATACCTTTAAGGTATATCCCGCCTACCTTTCCTCCACCCTATATCAGGCACACCTGAACCATCATTCCTTGCCTGAAAATTGTTTTCTCTTTGGAGCTTATCTGATCGCATCCCTCATGTTGTGATTCTACTTTTGATAATTCCTAACTTGCTTCATTATTACTTTCTCTCTGAACAGCAGTAGTAAGCGAGGATCTTTTGCTGTACACTTTACTTTCAAAAGTATTTCATTATTTCTCCAATTCTACCGGAATCCTATTATTTCATCAAACCGGATCAAGGAGCCACCGGATCTACTTGCAGCGTCCCGGAAGCCGCACTCACACCAATGCAGTATACCGGTCACAGAGGTAAAACCGTTCTCCTCAAACCTAAGGTAATATTTAATCCAATTACAAAGGATCTGTTCTTACCTTGTCACTCTCTGGAAAGTATCCGCATTACCATGCTGAATCTACCGGTTACTACCATAGTCTGACTGTGCTGTATATATTTTATGTATGAGTGTGTGAGTGCGTGAAGTCATTCCTGAGAATTGCTACAACAAGAATCAACTACTGATGTTTTACTAAGTGTATCAAAATACATTTTTACTCTATCATATCTCTGAACTGTTTGCTTTATGATCCTTACCTATATTGCAACAATTGTTTCTACTCAAATATTCCTTGCTTCTGCTTGGCATCTACAAAGTTTTCTTTCAGTAAAAGTCTCACCAGTGATTTAACAGGTAGTTCAAACTATACTGCCTGTTTTATTCATTAAAAGAGCAACAAACCCTTAGCATAAAAACACTGCATAAGTTCCTGCATAAAACAGGACATCACATAATTTTCAGGCCACAGTGTTCTAAGGGTTTGTTACTGGTAAACAAAACTTTGTTAATATGGATGCAAATGAAATTAAAACTGAGTTCTCTAACATACAAAGAAAATTAGATTATCTTGCACAAGGCTTAACAGAAGTACAAGCAGATAATACCGCATTAAAAGCTATTGTTAAAGAATATATGTCTCACAAAAGTACTGATGTACCTGAACCCCATATTCAATACCCTCAACCTTTCACTGGTAAAAGACATGAATTCAGAGATTTCAAAACTGCTTGTAAACTTCTTTTTACCATGAGACCCCGCACATATTATTCAGACCGCATCAGGGTTTGCACCACTATTTCATTTCTACAGGGAGAGCCCAGAACCTGGGCTAACAGGTTTTATGAAAATAATGACCCAATTTTGGATTCACTACAGGATTTCTTTCAAGCTATGTCTAATTTATATGAAGATACAGATACGCAAATAACTGCAGACTCTAAACTACGCGCACTCAAACAGGGTAAGCGCACGGTGGAGGAGTACACAACTGAATTTCAAATGTGGGCAACAGACTCACTATGGAACCAAGTTAGCCTTAAGAATCAGTTTAGGCTGGGCCTATCTGAAAACCTTAAGGATGAACTGTCTCGCCAGGAAATGCCTGATTCTCTTCCAGCACTTATTAAATTAAGCACATCCATAGATAGAAGACTCAGGGAACGGCGAGCAGAGAGATTCACTTCAGACACAATACCCAGACGTCAGGTCACTTATCCTATAACATCTGAGAAATCTCAAGGTAGTGTAACCCCTATGGAGATAGGCACTATCAAGGGGCCACTAAGTAATGAGGAAAAAATGAGAAGAAGGTTAGAAAACTTGTGTTTATACTGTGGACAAAAGGAACACACCGTCTCAAGCTGTCCTTCATTACAAAGACAAAAGAAGGGTAAGAAAACCGGTTATAAAAACATATATCATATCTCAGATACAATGCAATTGACTTTACCTCTCTCTTTGCAGTGGGATCAGGAAAATATACACTCCAAGGCATTGATTGACTCAGGTGCATCTGGGAACTACATTGATTCTGTATATATTGTAAATAATAAAATTCCTCTGGTGTGCAAGCAGAACCCTGTGTTTGTTAAATCAATTGATGGTACTTTAATAAATAAGGGACCCATTACACACCAGACAATACCTTTGCTTATAATGATAAACAATGGGCACACAGAATATATTACATTTGATGTGATCCCCATATCACTGCATACTATCATTTTAGGATATAGTTGGTTGCAAAAACATAATCCCAAAATAGATTGGGAACATTCAAAACTTACACTAGACTCAACATATTGCCTAAACACCTGTTAGATCTAAAAAAGTGGATTGGTGCGCGCTAAGGATGGTATTGCTAAACACTTACTCTAAAGATACAATCTCTGCTTGTATCAGACACAAATATATGACCAATAACGAAGCCTAAGCCTCAAGATAGAGAAAGTGCGCTAACAAGCTAAAAGTATACACACCACATTAAAGGATATTTACATTTATTAAATGAAATAGACAAATTACATCAAAAATATGTAGAAATTAGCGGTAGGGACGACTCCCTTGTATAAGAAATAATAGTCCGTGCAAATATTTGCAAATAGCAGCTAACAATAAGTAGGATGTAAATAAATGTTAAAAAACAAATGTTAAAAAACAATCAATCTTAAATGTATGGCATAATATTGATACTATTCATAAAAGCAAGGATTATTAATAAAAACAAGCACCAAGTCCAGAAATATAATCACAGTGTAGATGGCCGTGTGCAAATGAGCATCAATATTGTAGCATTACGGCTTGAGTTCGTAACAAATTGGTGCCACAAACAGATACAATGTACTGTACCGTGAGTCAAGAGGGTACTTGGAGGGTGTTACCGAGGAAAGGGAATCTTACGGTCAAAGCTTGGACCTCGGCTGCAGTGACTGCCGTTCCTGGAAAGTTGCAGTGTACAGACCTCTGCACATGTGAGTCGGCGTCTGACGTCACAAACTTACGCTCTTCTCAGGTAATGGGTTGTCGTTCCAGCAGCGTGAGAAAGAAAACAGCTGATTGCTGTGTGCTGATGAGAACTTGCTGCAAGAGCAGATTTAACTGCTGTAGATGTATCCGTTGTTCCAATAAACTGGTAGGGCACAAGTTATCCCTTACCTTGGGATATACAAAGATACTGGTAACCCGGGTTAAAGTTGCAGTACAGGCTGTACTGAGATATCCCTTAGTGTTTCAAAGATACAGTGTCACAGTGTCACATATGCAAGCGACGCGTTTCGCCCTCCCTTGGGCTTTATCAAGATGCATGTGACAGGTAACTGAGAGTCTTTTATAGTGATCCATTCATTTGTAATTGGTTAATGCATTCAGTTGTAAAGGTAACACCCTCCAGGTGGTTAAGGTGGTATCTTCATTACTTCTCCCTTTGGGATCTATTTCCTTTAGTTGCTAAGTAACACCCTCTATGCAATAAAGGTGGTATATCCTTGGTGAATCATTATCGATTTTATGTGTTTGTTGATAACAAATTATATTAAAGACATTAAATATAAAAAAGCTGTCTGTGCATTACATAAACAATAACGGCTGTATTGTGACAAAAAACCATACTGGTTTTGTGAATTGCTCGTCCTAAATCTAATTATAAGCTAAGAGAAATTTTCTTATATATTATTAGGCACTCCCTTGAGTGAACATATATGCTAAGAAAATATATAAAATATCTTATAAATAAATATATAGATAAAAGTAAATTGACAATATAAAGAATGTGAACCAATCAAAATAATTGAAAGTATGTAAAGTGCATGTGCATATGAATAAAAGGTGCTACTGAACAGATTTATTCAAATAAAAATGGAGAAAGGTCCAATTCTGAGTTGAGGCCTTTTGGAAATAAAGTGTCGTATTTGTAAATCAATTCAGCTTCTTGTATTAAGAGTGATTTTTCTGTGTTACCTCCTCTCCAATGTCCTTTGACTTTTTTTATCCCCCAGAAATTGAGTGCTTTAGTGTCCCTGTGATGTTTTTCTTTAAAATGTTTATAAAGTGAAGTGTCATCCCTACCTTTTTCTATACACAACAAGTGTTCCCTAATTCTATCCTTTAGGGATCTAGTGGTTTCACCAAAATAAAAAAGATTACATGTACATTTTAATGCATAAATAACATTTTTGTGATTGCACCTAATTAGATCTTTAATTCGAAAATTAATTTCTGAGCTGTTTATTTTTAAAGTCTTCAATTTAGAGCTGTGTTGACAGGCCTTACACGTATAACATGGAAAAAAACCTGCTGGTATTTTACCCTCTAAGTCTTTCTGAGTTGAATTTTTATTCCTTTTCAGTTCACTGGGAGCTAGCTGCATTTTAAAATTATTCGCTCTTCGAAAAATAAAAGTTGGTTTGTCTGCCAGGTGTTTCCCAATTATGTTGTCTTCTTTTAAGAGGGGCCAGTGTTTTTTTATTATCTTTTTGATTATATTATGATCTGCACTATAATTCGTGATAATGGGAACATTAATCAGACCGTTCTCTTCTCTCTTTTCAGTTTTATACTTTAAAAGTTCATTTCTATTAGTTAAACGTGCTTTAGAAATAGCATTTCCGATTTTATCATTTATCATATCCTCTATCCTCAAATTTTTTTGCTATTAGAGTGACCTGATTCTCAAAATCTTCTATTCTTGAACAATTCCTTTTAATGCGTAGCATTTGTCCATAAGGGATGTTTTCTTTCCAGATATTCAAATGGCAACTATCTGCATGAATCAGATTATTACAATCGACTGGTTTAAAATGGGTCTTAGTTTCTAATTTATCTGTAACTGCCATAATTTCCAAGTCTAGGAAATTAACCTGAGTTTGACTATAATGACTTGTGAATTTGAGGCCATAGTTATTCGAGTTCATCCTCTCAAAGAGTTTAATTAATTCATTCTCAGGACCTTTCCATATTAGAAACAAATCATCTATATAGCGCTTGTAGAGCACGAGGTTCGCACCGAGGGGGTCATTATTGAAGAATTCTTCTTCCCAGAACCCCATAAACAAATTTGCATAACTCGGTGCGAACCTCGTGCCCATGGCTGTGCCCTCTATCTGTCTGTAAAATTTACCATCAAAAGAAAAAAAGTTATGCTCCAATATATATTGGATGCTATTTAATATGAAATCACTCTGTTTGACTTCCATATTGATATCACTATATAGAAATTTCTTAACTGCTGCTACTCCCTGTTTGTGGTCAATCACAGTATACAGTGATGATACATCGCATGTTGCGATTATCATTCCATCCTCCCATTTCATAGAGTTCAAAATATTTAATAATTGAGTTGAGTCTTTCAAGTGTGAGTTTAACTTAGTAACATGAGGTTGTAGAAATCGGTCTATATATTGGGATAGATTGGCAGAAATCGAGTTAATCCCAGAAATAATGGGCCTCCCTGGTGGATTTATGAGACATTTATGCACTTTGGGGAGGAAATAAAAAATGGGGATTTTGGAATGTTTAGGTGTCAGATAATTAAATTCACGTTCATTAAGAAGTCTTTCAGATTTCCCTTCAATAAGAATTTTATTTAATATTTTAATATACTTATCGGTTGGATTCATTGGTAGTACTTCATATGTTTTTTTATCATTTAATAATCTCAATGCCTCAGCCATATATTTGTCAGTATCCATTATTACAACCCCCCCACCCTTATCCGCCGGCTTTATGGTCACCTCTAAATCTTTCTGCATTTTTGTTAGTATCTCTCTTTCTTTCTTATTAATATTTTGTTTCCTAATATGGGGTAGCTCACATTTTTTGATATCATTTAAGACTATTTTCTCAAAGGTATCAAGATAGTTACCCTTTGAAGAAGCTGGATAAAAACGTGATTTGGGTTTTAAATCCGTATGTTGGTATTTTTCCACCACCTTATTGGGAACAGTGCTCTGTTTTTCTAATGGATTTTTCATAAAAAAGCGTTTCAAGGTTAAATTTCTAACAAATTTCTTAATATGTATATGGGTGTTGAACTTGCTCATCCTAGAAGTAGGTGCATAAGAGAGGCCTAAATTAAGTAGTTTTTCTTGTTCTTTTGTCAGATTGGCTTTGCTCAAATTAAAAATCCCACTTTTCTTGTTATTATTATCTACCTCAATCTTTTTGGGTCGTTTAGACCTTCCTCCTCCCCTTCTACCTCTAAATTTCTTTTTCTTCTTTGTATCTGTTCTGTTTCTTTTTTTTGTAAATTTTTTGAGAAGCCCTCCTTTAGAGGGCTGTGGCCTAAAAAAGGCGATTTGATGTCAGTTCTATTTTTTTCGGAATTTGTCACATCTTCTCTCAGGGGGAGGAACCTATTGTGTGTGGGTGTTATGAAGTCCCTATTGGTTTGTCTCATGTCTCTCGGTTTGTAGCTATTTCTATGTCTGGGATATTCCCAATCATTCCAATTGTGATTACGGTCACTCCTCTGATAATCATAATCACGATTAGAATTATTATGATGGTAGCCATAATTATTTCGATATCCGTTATCATAATTCTGATAATCGGAACTATTTCGATATCCTTGGTTATATTGTCGGTAGTGTTCAGAATTCCAATAATTTTGGTTTCTGTAATTGTTATAATTACGTCTAGGATAGTTGTTGGTATTCTCCTGATTATAATTATAATTAGGATGGCTATTGTTATGACTCACATTTTGAGAGTGGTATTGTTGATTGTAATTTCTGGAGGGGTTTTCTTTTTTGTTATTTCTATTATAAGGTTTTGTGGAACTTTGCTGATCTGTCTCTTTGTTTGTGTCTGTACTTTTAACAGTATTATCCTTAATGTCCCTTTCCATTTTTCCCCATTTTGATCTCAATAGATCTTTATTCAGATTATCTAGTTTGTTAATTATCACTTTTTGTTTTTCCTTGAATTCTGTTTCCTCCTTCAACCCCTTTAATTTATCTTTCAGACTAGAAATATTAGTCTCTATTGTTAATAATGTTTCTTTACGGGATTTTTTTAAAATTTCTATGAGCCCCCTAGAGGCTGTATTAAGTGTGTCTGTCCATTCTGCCTGTAGTTCATCACTTAATGTGAAAGTACAATTTTTACTGAACTGTAAACCTCTAGGGATAATACCCTTACTTGTGTACCTATTTAAGAATACTAGCTCCATTTTTTGTTTTAGCTCTTTTATCATAGCTGATTCTAGTTCATTCATTAAGTCTGATAAATTGGGGATAGAATGGTTATGTGTAATGGACTTGCTATCACTGTTTAATTCCAAGTATATTTTATCCCTAAAGTCAAAAAGGTCTTCCATAATGCTGTTAAGGGGTATGCAATAATAAAATAAAATAAAATATGGTGTCCAAAGCAGCACACTCAAAATCAGAGATAAATGAAGAGATAGATCTAAAAAAGTGGATTGGTGCGCGCTAAGGATGGTATTGCTAAACACTTACTCTAAAGATACAATCTCTGCTTGTATCAGACACAAATATATGACCAATAACGAAGCCTAAGCCTCAAGATAGAGAAAGTGCGCTAACAAGCTAAAAGTATACACACCACATTAAAGGATATTTACATTTATTAAATGAAATAGACAAATTACATCAAAAATATGTAGAAATTAGCGGTAGGGACGTCTCCCTTGTATAAGAAATAATAGTCCGTGCAAATATTTGCAAATAGCAGCTAACAATAAGTAGGATGTAAATAAATGTTAAAAAACAAATGTTAAAAAACAATCAATCTTAAATGTATGGCATAATATTGATACTATTCATAAAAGCAAGGATTATTAATAAAAACAAGCACCAAGTCCAGAAATATAATCACAGTGTAGATGGCCGTGTGCAAATGAGCATCAATATTGTAGCATTACGGCTTGAGTTCGTAACAAATTGGTGCCACAAACAGATACAATGTACTGTACCGTGAGTCAAGAGGGTACTTGGAGGGTGTTACAGAGGAAAGGGAATCTTACGGTCAAAGCTTGGACCTCGGCTGCAGTGACTGCCGTTCCTGGAAAGTTGCAGTGTACAGACCTCTGCACATGTGAGTCAGCGCCTGACGTCACAAACTTACGCTCTTCTCAGGTAATGGGTTGTCGTTCCAGCAGCGTGAGAAAGAAAACAGCTGATTGCTGTGTGCTGATGAGAACTTGCTGCAAGAGCAGATTTAACTGCTGTAGATGTATCCGTTGTTCCAATAAACTGGTAGGGCACAAGTTATCCCTTACCTTGGGATATACAAAGATACTGGTAACCCGGGTTAAAGTTGCAGTACAGGCTGTACTGAGATATCCCTTAGTGTTTCAAAGATACAGTGTCACAGTGTCACATATGCAAGCGACGCGTTTCGCCCTCCCTTGGGCTTTATCAAGATGCATGTGACAGGTAACTGAGAGTCTTTTATAGTGATCCATTCATTTGTAATTGGTTAATGCATTCAGTTGTAAAGGTAACACCCTCCAGGTGGTTAAGGTGGTATCTTCATTACTTCTCCCTTTGGGATCTATTTCCTTTAGTTGCTAAGTAACACCCTCTATGCAATAAAGGTGGTATATCCTTGGTGAATCATTATCGATTTTATGTGTTTGTTGATAACAAATTATATTAAAGACATTAAATATAAAAAAGCTGTCTGTGCATTACATAAACAATAACGGCTGTATTGTGACAAAAAACCATACTGGTTTTGTGAATTGCTCGTCCTAAATCTAATTATAAGCTAAGAGAAATTTTCTTATATATTATTAGGCACTCCCTTGAGTGAACATATATGCTAAGAAAATATATAAAATATCTTATAAATAAATATATAGATAAAAGTAAATTGACAATATAAAGAATGTGAACCAATCAAAATAATTGAAAGTATGTAAAGTGCATGTGCATATGAATAAAAGGTGCTACTGAACAGATTTATTCAAATAAAAATGGAGAAAGGTCCAATTCTGAGTTGAGGCCTTTTGGAAATAAAGTGTCGTATTTGTAAATCAATTCAGCTTCTTGTATTAAGAGTGATTTTTCTGTGTTACCTCCTTCTCCAATGTCCTTTGACTTTTTTTATCCCCCAGAAATTGAGTGCTTTAGTGTCCCTGTGATGTTTTTCTTTAAAATGTTTATAAAGTGAAGTGTCATCCCTACCTTTTTCTATACACAACAAGTGTTCCCTAATTCTATCCTTTAGGGATCTAGTGGTTTCACCAAAATAAAAAAGATTACATGTACATTTTAATGCATAAATAACATTTTTGTGATTGCACCTAATTAGATCTTTAATTCGAAAATTAATTTCTGAGCTGTTTATTTTTAAAGTCTTCAATTTAGAGCTGTGTTGACAGGCCTTACACGTATAACATGGAAAAAAACCTGCTGGTATTTTACCCTCTAAGTCTTTCTGAGTTGAATTTTTATTCCTTTTCAGTTCACTGGGAGCTAGCTGCATTTTAAAATTATTCGCTCTTCGAAAAATAAAAGTTGGTTTGTCTGCCAGGTGTTTCCCAATTATGTTGTCTTCTTTTAAGAGGGGCCAGTGTTTTTTTATTATCTTTTTGATTATATTATGATCTGCACTATAATTCGTGATAATGGGAACATTAATCAGACCGTTCTCTTCTCTCTTTTCAGTTTTATACTTTAAAAGTTCATTTCTATTAGTTAAACGTGCTTTAGAAATAGCATTTCCGATTTTAGCTTTCTCATATCCTCTATCCTCAAATTTTTTTGCTCATAAATCCACCAGGGAGGCCCATTATTTCTGGGATTAACTCGATTTCTGCCAATCTATCCCAATATATAGACCGATTTCTACAACCTCATGTTACTAAGTTAAACTCACACTTGAAAGACTCAACTCAATTATTAAATATTTTGAACTCTATGAAATGGGAGGATGGAATGATAATCGCAACATGCGATGTATCATCACTGTATACTGTGATTGACCACAAACAGGGAGTAGCAGCAGTTAAGAAATTTCTATATAGTGATATCAATATGGAAGTCAAACAGAGTGATTTCATATTAAATAGCATCCAATATATATTGGAGCATAACTTTTTTTCTTTTGATGGTAAATTTTACAGACAGATAGAGGGCACAGCCATGGGCACGAGGTTCGCACCGAGTTATGCAAATTTGTTTATGGGGTTCTGGGAAGAAGAATTCTTCAATAATGACCCCCTCGGTGCGAACCTCGTGCTCTACAAGCGCTATATAGATGATTTGTTTCTAATATGGAAAGGTCCTGAGAATGAATTAATTAAACTCTTTGAGAGGATGAACTCGAATAACTATGGCCTCAAATTCACAAGTCATTATAGTCAAACTCAGGTTAATTTCCTAGACTTGGAAATTATGGCAGTTACAGATAAATTAGAAACTAAGACCCATTTTAAACCAGTCGATTGTAATAATCTGATTCATGCAGATAGTTGCCATTTGAATATCTGGAAAGATAACATCCCTTATGGACAAATGCTACGCATTAAAAGGAATTGTTCAAGAATAGAAGATTTTGAGAATCAGGTCACTCTAATAGCAAAAAAATTTGAGGATAGAGGATATGAGAAAGCTAAAATCGGAAATGCTATTTCTAAAGCACGTTTAACTAATAGAAATGAACTTTTAAAGTATAAAACTGAAAAGAGAGAAGAGAACGGTCTGATTAATGTTCCCATTATCACGAATTATAGTGCAGATCATAATATAATCAAAAAGATAATAAAAAAACACTGGCCCCTCTTAAAAGAAGACAACATAATTGGGAAACACCTGGCAGACAAACCAACTTTTATTTTTCGAAGAGCGAATAATTTTAAAATGCAGCTAGCTCCCAGTGAACTGAAAAGGAATAAAAATTCAACTCAGAAAGACTTAGAGGGTAAAATACCAGCAGGTTTTTTTCCATGTTATACGTGTAAGGCCTGTCAACACAGCTCTAAATTGAAGACTTTAAAAATAAACAGCTCAGAAATTAATTTTCGAATTAAAGATCTAATTAGGTGCAATCACAAAAATGTTATTTATGCATTAAAATGTACATGTAATCTTTTTTATTTTGGTGAAACCACTAGATCCCTAAAGGATAGAATTAGGGAACACTTGTTGTGTATAGAAAAAGGTAGGGATGACACTTCACTTTATAAACATTTTAAAGAAAAACATCACAGGGACACTAAAGCACTCAATTTCTGGGGGATAAAAAAAGTCAAAGGACATTGGAGAGGAGGTAACACAGAAAAATCACTCTTAATACAAGAAGCTGAATTGATTTACAAATACGACACTTTATTTCCAAAAGGCCTCAACTCAGAATTGGACCTTTCTCCATTTTTATTTGAATAAATCTGTTCAGTAGCACCTTTTATTCATATGCACATGCACTTTACATACTTTCAATTATTTTGATTGGTTCACATTCTTTATATTGTCAATTTACTTTTATCTATATATTTATTTATAAGATATTTTATATATTTTCTTAGCATATATGTTCACTCAAGGGAGTGCCTAATAATATATAAGAAAATTTCTCTTAGCTTATAATTAGATTTAGGACGAGCAATTCACAAAACCAGTATGGTTTTTTGTCACAATACAGCCGTTATTGTTTATGTAATGCACAGACAGCTTTTTTATATTTAATGTCTTTAATATAATTTGTTATCAACAAACACATAAAATCGATAATGATTCACCAAGGATATACCACCTTTATTGCATAGAGGGTGTTACTTAGCAACTAAAGGAAATAGATCCCAAAGGGAGAAGTAATGAAGATACCACCTTAACCACCTGGAGGGTGTTACCTTTACAACTGAATGCATTAACCAATTACAAATGAATGGATCACTATAAAAGACTCTCAGTTACCTGTCACATGCATCTTGATAAAGCCCAAGGGAGGGCGAAACGCGTCGCTTGCATATGTGACACTGTGACACTGTATCTTTGAAACACTAAGGGATATCTCAGTACAGCCTGTACTGCAACTTTAACCCGGGTTACCAGTATCTTTGTATATCCCAAGGTAAGGGATAACTTGTGCCCTACCAGTTTATTGGAACAACGGATACATCTACAGCAGTTAAATCTGCTCTTGCAGCAAGTTCTCATCAGCACACAGCAATCAGCTGTTTTCTTTCTCACGCTGCTGGAACAACAACCCATTACCTGAGAAGAGCGTAAGTTTGTGACGTCAGACGCCGACTCACATGTGCAGAGGTCTGTACACTGCAACTTTCCAGGAACGGCAGTCACTGCAGCCGAGGTCCAAGCTTTGACCGTAAGATTCCCTTTCCTCGGTAACACCCTCCAAGTACCCTCTTGACTCACGGTACAGTACATTGTATCTGTTTGTGGCACCAATTTGTTACGAACTCAAGCCGTAATGCTACAATATTGATGCTCATTTGCACACGGCCATCTACACTGTGATTATATTTCTGGACTTTGTGCTTGTTTTTATTAATAATCCTTGCTTTTATGAATAGTATCAATATTATGCCATACATTTAAGATTGATTGTTTTTTAACATTTGTTTTTTAACATTTATTTACATCCTACTTATTGTTAGCTGCTATTTGCAAATATTTGCACGGACTATTATTTCTTATACAAGGGAGACGTCCCTACCGCTAATTTCTACATATTTTTGATGTAATTTGTCTATTTCATTTAATAAATGTAAATATCCTTTAATGTGGTGTGTATACTTTTAGCTTGTTAGCGCACTTTCTCTATCTTGAGGCTTAGGCTTCGTTATTGGTCATAAACACCTGTTACCCTCATAGTATTTTAACATCATCTGAGACAGGGATACCAGGGATATATCAGGATTTGGCAGAGGTCTTCAATTTGAAAGAAGCAGAGAATTTACCACCCCACAGAAGCTTTGATTGCCCTATAGATATAATTCCAGGGTCATCAATACCACATGGGAAGATCTATCCTTTATCACAAGATGAGTTAGTGTATTTAAGGTCCTATTTGGATGACAACCTGAGAAAGGGATTCATATCCCACTCTACATCCCCTGCTGCAGCAGGCATGTTTTTGGTAAAAAACAAAGATGGCACTCTAAGGCCTATAATTGATCACAGGGCTTTAAACTCCATAACCATAAAGAACAGGTATCCATTACCACTAATACCAGAGATAATAGAACGGTTAAAAGGAGCACAAATATTTACTAAACTAGATTTAAAAGGGGCATATAACCTTATCAGAATGAAGAAAGGTGACGAATGGAAGACCGCTTTTCGGACTCGATATGGGTTATATCAATATAACGTCATGCCTTTTGGATTGAGCAATGCCCCAGCTACTTTCCAACACTTTATTAATGAAATCTTCCGAGATCTAATGGATATCTGTGTTATAGTGTATCTAGATGACATTCTAATTTATTCCAAGACAGAACAGGAACACGAAAGACATGTACGTTGGGTCTTAATGCACTTGAAGGAACACAAGTTATATGCCAAACATGAAAAGTGTTTATTTCATGTGAACAAAATCAAATTCCTGGGATACATAATAACTCCTAACAGGATCCAAATGGATCCAGAGAAAGTTTCATCTGTACTAGAATGGCCCACACCAAAATCGGTTCGTGCCCTACAACGTTTTATTGGCTTTGCCAATTACTATCGAAAGTTTATAAAAAACTTTTCTGATATAGTAAAGCCCTTAACTCAGTTGACTAGTAAGAAACAAAGATATAAATGGACCGAACAGGCCCAATTAGCTTTTGACTACTTAAAGGGGCAATTCTCCAAAGCCCCCATTTTACACATGCCAGATCCTAAGCTACAATATGTGTTAGAGGTAGACGCCTCAAGTTCAGGTATAGGAGCAGTTCTATCTCAACAAGTAGACAACAAATCAGAATTATTTCCTGTAGCTTATTATTCAAGAAGATTCACACCTGCAGAAAATAACTATAGTATAGGAGATAAAGAACTCCTTGCTATCAAAGTATCCCTTGAACAATGGAGGCACTTACTGGAAGGTACAAAAAAACCATTTAAAATCTTCACAGATCATAAGAATCTGGAATATTTGAAGAAAAGCAAAACTCTAACTTCCAGACAAGTAAGGTGGTCATTATTCTTAGATAGGTTCAATTTCTTGATCACTTACCGACCAGGAAGCCTGAATACCAAGGCTGATGCATTATCCAGAGTACAGGAAATGACACCTCAAGAGACCCTGACTCCAATAGTACCAATCGAAAAATTTATTGGAGTCCTAACACCTTTAGAGGAAGAGATTAAAAGGGCACAAGAAAAAGAAACCAATACACCTAAATCCTGTCACAAAAACCTAAATACTGGTTTAATAAACCATAAAGATCAATTGTATATACCCTGTTCATTAAGAAAACAAATATTGAAACACACTCATGATGAACCTTTATCCGGTCATACCGGAATACAAAAAACCATTGAAAAAACAAGAAGAAACTTTTGGTGGCCCCAAATGAATCAAACCATCCAAGATTATGTCAATTCCTGTGACACTTGTGCTAGAAATAAAATAGATCATAAAGGGCCCATCGGATTGTTGACCCCATTGCCAGTTCCGGATAAACCCTGGTCCATGATCTCGATGGACTTTATTGTAGAGCTACCAAAATCAAGGAACTTTAACACTATATTAGTTGTCATAGATCATCTAACAAAATTGGGACATTTTATACCCCTAAAAAGCTTACCCTCAGCTTTTACTACAGCAAATGTTTTTCTTAACCACATAGTAAAACTCCACGGACTACCCACTGATATAATAACAGATAGAGGTACACAATTCACCTCATCCTTTTGGAGATCATTATGCAAATTGTTAAAAATCACACCAAGATACTCAACAGCCTTCCATTCCCAAACCAATGGGATGACTGAGAAACTAAATCAAACATTAGAACAATATCTTCGTTGTTACATTTCCCATTTGCAGGATGATTGGATAGATTATTTATCAATGGCGGAATTCTCTTACAACAATTCGGTATCATCCTCAACAAAAATGACACCGTTCTATGTAACCTATGGATATCATCCGACAACTTTGACACTATCTAAAACTGACGTAAACTCACCAGCTGCTAAAGACTATTCTTTACAACTTGAAGCAAGACTAGCCCTAGTCAAAAAACACTTATCTGATGCAAAGAATTATCAGAAAGCTTATTATGATAAACGTCATAGACCCAGTCCAGTCTATAAAGTGGGTGACAAAGTGTTACTATCTGTAAAGAATCTAAAACTACATGTACCCTCTAAGAAATTGGCGAACCAATACATTGGACCTTTTGTAATCAATAAAATTTTGAACCCTATGACGGTATGTTTAACTCTTCCTGCAGCTTATAGGATTCATCCCACTATACATGTGTGTCTGATAAAACCTTATAATTCTACTGTACAAACCAGTCTTCAGACTCCAACTGCGTTACAAATAGATGACCACGACGAATTTGAGGTGGACCGTATTCTAGATTCTAGGATCAAGAATCGTCACCTAGAGTACTTGTTAAAATGGAAAGGTTTTGGTCCTGAGGACAATTCTTGGCATCGTAGCACTGACATTTCTGCTCCCCGTCTGATTAGATCCTTTCATCGCAGGTATCCTTTGAAGCCATCCCTCTAGTCAATTGGGGGACCCCTTAGCGGGGGGAGTGTGTGATATACCTTTAAGGTATATCCCGCCTACCTTTCCTCCACCCTATATCAGGCACACCTGAACCATCATTCCTTGCCTGAAAATTGTTTTCTCTTTGGAGCTTATCTGATCGCATCCCTCATGTTGTGATTCTACTTTTGATAATTCCTAACTTGCTTCATTGTTACTTTCTCTCTGAACAGCAGTAGTAAGCGAGGATCTTTTGCTGTACACTTTACTTTCAAAAGTATTTCATTATTTCTCCAATTCTACAGGAATCCTATTATTTCATCAAACTGGATCAAGGAGCCACCGGATCTACTTGCAGCGTCCCGGAAGCCGCACTCACACCAACGCAGTATACCGGTCACAGAGGTAAAACCGTTCTCCTCAAACCTAAGGTAATATTTAATCCAATTACAAAGGATCTGTTCTTACCTTGTCACTCTCTGGAAAGTATCCGCATTACCATGCTGAATCTACCGGTTACTACCATAGTCTGACTGTGCTGTATATATTTTATGTATGAGTGTGTGAGTGCGTGAAGTCATTCCTGAGAATTGCTACAACAAGAATCAACTACTGATGTTTTACTAAGTGTATCAAAATACATATTTACTCTATCATATCTCTGAACTGTTTGCTTTATGATCCTTACCTATATTGCAACAATTGTTTCTACTCAAATATTCCTTGCTTCTGCTTGGCATCTACGAAGTTTTCTTTCAGTAAAAGTCTCACCAGTGATTTAACAAGTAGTTCAAACTATACTGCCTGTTTTATTCATTAAAAGAGCAACAAACCCTTAGCTTAAAAACACTGCATAAGTTCCTGCATAAAACAGGACATCACATTCTTCTATGACAGCTGACAATGAGGATTCTGCCTAAGCGGACAGATTTTTGCAGTGGCGTCACTAGGGTTGGTGTCACCCGGTGCGGTAAGTTATGGTGTCACCCCCCCCAGAAAGCAGACACACACAAAAACACAGGCAAACACACATACAAACACTCAGACACACTTAAAAACATACTCAGATGCACACACAAACACTCGGAAACACACTCAGACACACACACAAAAACACACACACACAAACACTGAGACACACACACACACACACAAAAAAAACTCAGACACACACTTACAAAATATGTAAACTGCACTGCATTAATTATAAAGTGCATGCCTAGAGCTGCTCCCTGGCTCAGCAGAGCATCAAATGAAAGATAAACAGAGCACTCTAAAAATAAATCACTAAAGAAAAGGTTTAGGCGCAAACTATGAAAATTCTGCTCTCTGACTCTGTTCCAAGCCTGTCAGTGCACAGCCCCGGGCCGCGTGCCTACCGCTTCTTATGGCCAATCACCTCTGCACTCTGCCCACCCCCAGACCCCCGCCCGCCCTCCTACCTGTTCAGTGTGCACTTAGTGTACCGTAACCGTAATGGTCTGGTGGGCATCATACGTGGCTCCTTCACTTTAAAGACAGTGTCAAACAGTCATGCGGTCAGGTGCCAGGCATCCCCTCATGATTTGCCAGTTCCCGTTTAGAGAGACAGCACAGCAGTGAGTGACTCCACTGCTCCACATGTCACTAAGCAGTGAGCACAGATAGGCAGGCAGGTTTAGGCTAGCAGCGCAACTTTGCAAGCCCCACGGCATGCCCACAACATTCATAGCGAAATTGGGCAGGGGAGAAGCAAAGTACAAACAAGCAAAAGCAGCCGGGAAAACTATTTGTTGAAATTGAAGCACTGGCTCAAGGGGCAAAAAAAATGTGTGTCTACAACTTCCCCAGTCCCACCAATGTTCACAAATGCCAGCCCCTCTAATAAAAAAAAATCTATGCATCTCAACATTGTATTTCTTTGAATTTCAATAAAATTTAAAAAAAAAAAAAAAAAAAAAAATTTTTTTTTTTGGCGTCACCCCCTGGAGGGTGTCACCCGGGTGCGGCCCGCCCCCCCGCCCCCCCTAGTGACGCCACTGGATCTTTGCCAGCAACTGTAGCTGACAATGAGGTTTCCACCGAAGCGGACAGTTCTTTAACAGCAACTTCTGAAGAGGAGGTTGCTGATACAGAATGTAAGAATTTCTCATATCATCTTTTTTCACTTCTACATTAATTGTGAATTTGGAGAACCTAGTTTATTTTTCTTTTTAGAACAATGTGGAGTATAATGTAGGCCTTGACACCTATTCTAACTTCCATAACAATGTATTTGGTTTGTGCTTCTTCTATGACAGCTGACAATGATAAATAGGCCCAAGCTGCCATGTTACTGGCAAATCCAGAAGAGGAGGTTGCTGATACAGAATGTAAGAATTTCTCATATCATCTTTTTTTACTTCTACATTGATTGTGAATTTGGAGACCCTAGTTTCTTTTTCTTTTTAGAGCAATGTGGAGTATAATGTAGGCCTTGACACATATTCAACATCCATAACATTTGTTTTGCTTTGTGCTTATTCTATGACAGCTGAAAATGAGGAATGTGAATATGCGGCCAAAGCGATGGCAGCAACAGAAAGTACGAATTTAGCATATGATGTTTTATAAATTACATCTTGAAAGTGAATTGTTACATATTATATTTTGTGTTTTTTTTATTACAGCAGTTGATAAGGGAACCCAAACGGAGCCCTTTGTTCCAATTCTATTTCATCGCCTGACACAGACGCTACAAGCAGTGGCTGAAGCTGTGAGGGAGATGCAAGAAACCCTAGTTGAATTTTAATTTGTTTTGTTTTTTTGTTTATTTTTTAAGTTTTATAAATAATAAAAATATTTATTAACAATATCATGTTGTCGCTGCATTACTTTAAGTGTTATCTAAAAGGGACATAAAAAAAATGTTTAATCATGTATAAATAGCATGCAATATTGTTGAATATTTATTTCTTTGATATATATCCATTGATGTAGAGCATATTTATACAGGGAGTGCAGAATTATTAGGCAAATGAGTATTTTGACCACATCATCCTCTTTATGCATGTTGTCTTACTCCAAGCTGTATAGGCTCGAAAGCCTACTACCAATTAAGCATATTAGGTGATGTGCATCTCTGTAATGAGAAGGGGTGTGGTCTAATGACATCAACACCCTATATCAAGTGTGCATAATTATTAGGCAACTTCCTTTCCTTTGGCAAAATGGGTCAAAAGAAGGACTTGACAGGCTCAGAAAAGTCAAAAATAGTGATATATCTTGCAGAGGGATGCAGCACTCTTACAATTGCAAAGCTTCTGAAGCGTGATCATCGAACAATCAAGCGTTTCATTCAAAATAGTCAACAGGGTCGCAAGAAGCGTGTGGAAAAACCAAGGAGCAAAATAACTGTCCATGAACTGAGAAAAGTCAAGCGTGCAGCTGCCAAGATGCCACTTGCCACCAGTTTGGCCATATTTCAGAGCTGCAACATCACTAGAGTGCCCAAAAGCACAAGGTGTGCAATACTCAGAGACATGGCCAAGGTAAGAAAGGCTGAAAGACGACCACCACTGAACAAGACACACAAGCTGAAACGTCAAGACTGGGCCAAGAAATATCTCAAGACTGATTCTTGATGGGCCAGATGGATGGGCCCGTGGCTGGATTGGTAAAGGGCAGAGAGCTCCAGTCCGACTCAGACGCCAGCAAGGTGGAGGTGGAGTACTGGTTTGGGCTGGTATCATCAAAGATGAGCTTGTGGGGCCTTTTCGGGTTGAGGATGGAGTCAAGCTCAACTCCCAGTCCTACTGCCAGTTTCTGGAAGACACCTTCTTCAAGCAGTGGTACAGGAAGAAGTCTGCATCCTTCAAGAAAAACATGATTTTCATGCAGGACAATGCTCCATCACACGCGTCCAAGTACTCCACAGCATGGCTGGCAAGAAAGGGTATAAAAGAAGAAAATCTAATGACAAGGCCTCCTTGTTCACCTGATCTGAACCCCATTGAGAACCTGTGGTCCATCATCAAATGTGAGATTTACAAGGAGGGAAAACAGTACACCTCTCTGAACAGTGTCTGGGAGGCTGTGGTTGCTGCTGCACGCAATGTTGATGGTGAACAGATCAAAACACTGACAGAATCCATGGATGGCAGGCTTTTGAGTGTCCTTGCAAAGAAAGTTGGCTATATTGGTCACTGATTTGTTTTTGTTTTGTTTTTGAATGTCAGAAATGTATATTTGTGAATGTTGAGATGTTATATTGGTTTCACTGGTAAAAATAAATAATTGAAATGGGTATATATTTGTTTTTTGTTAAGTTGCCTAATAATTATGCACAGTAATAGTCACCTGCACACACAGATATCCCCCTAAAATAGCTAAAACTAAAAACAAACTAAAAACTACTTCCAAAACTATTCAGCTTTGATATTAATGAGTTTTTTGGGTTCATTGAGAACATGGTTGTTGTTCAATAATAAAATTAATCCTCAAAAATACAACTTGCCTAATAATTCTGCACTCCCTGTATAAACTATGTAGCTGCTGAATGATGTCTACAAATGGATGACTCATGTGATTGGCTTGCACATGTGCATTGCTATTTCTAATAGAAGTGAAAATGATTAATGCTGCTTGCAAAAGGTCTTGTCTATGTACATAATCAAATAACATATGAGTTTGATGTCCCTTTAAGATATGAAATAACATTTGTTTAAATTGAAAAATGAATTGACTAATAATTAACATTACATGTTGTTTTAAATATATTATTTATCCAATTAATAATATATTTAATATTTCTAAAATTAGTCCTATGAAAAAATGAGATATGAATGTCAACGTGTCCTTATTAAAACATTACTATGTTGAGGGACATGTTAGAAAGTTTAAAAAATGGACATAACAAATATTTTTATATACAAACATACATTTTATATATAGATATATAGATACACACACACACACACACATATATATATATATAACACACAGAGAAAACCCAGCACTCACTTACAAGCTCTAAGCTTAGACCGGACCGGGTACACATCCCATGACCCTGCAACATGCTCAGCCCTGGGTGCCACTGGCACTCACAGGAAGCTGTGCTGTCCCCAGAGCCACAAGCAGTTAACCCCAGACAGGTCTGGGTGCAAGAACCATAGGGAAAATTACAAAACAAATTAATACAACACACAGAGAAAACCCAGCACTCACTTACAAGCTCTCAGCTAAGATTTAAAAGCAAAAATGGAAAGGTTAGTCACCGCATCTGGCCAAATGGGACAAGCTCAGGTACCACGTCAAGGTCCTTTCCAATACCTGAGACCCTAAAACAGCCACACAATGCAAGCTTTCAAATCCAAACAAACTGAAAACAAGGGAAGGGTGCACAGGAATATGTAACCACCCTAGACATATACAAAACACGGAAGGGAACTGCACTCTCATACCGGACCGGGTACACATCCCATGACCCTGCAACATGCTCAGCCCTGGGTGCCACTGGCACTCACAAGAAGCTGTGCTGTCCCCAGAGCCACAAGCAGTTAACCCCAGACAGGTCTGGGTGCAAGAACCATAGGGAAAATTACAAAACAAATTAATACAACACACAGAGAAAACCCAGCACTCACTTACAAGCTCTCAGCTAAGATTTAAAAGCAAAAATGGAAAGGTTAGTCACCGCATCTGGCCAAATGGGACAAGCTCAGGTACCACGTCAAGGTCCTTTCTAATACCTGAGACCCTAAAACAGCCACACAATGCAAGCTTTCAAATCCAAACAAACTGAAAACAAGGGAAGGGTGCACAGGAATATGTAACCACCCTAGACATATACAAAACACGGAAGGGAACTGCACTCTCATACCGGACCGGGTACACATCCCATGACCCTGCAACATGCTCAGCCCTGGGTGCCACTGGCACTCACAGGAAGCTGTACTGTCCTCAGTTAACCCAAGACAGGTCTGGGTGCAAGAACCATAGGCAAAATTACAAAACAAATTAATACAACAGACAGAGAAAACCCAGCACTCACTTACAAGCTCTCAGCTAAGATTTAAAAGCAAAAATGGAAAGGTTAGTCACCGCATCTGGCCAAATGGGACAAGCTCAGGTACCACGTCAAGGTCCTTTCCAATACCTGAGACCCTAAAACAGCCACACAATGCAAGCTTTCAAATCCAAACAAACTGAAAACAAGGGAAGGGTGCACAGGAATATGTAACCACCCTAGACATATACAAAACACGGAAGGGAACTGCACTTTCATACCGGACCGGGTACACATCCCATGACCCTGCAACTTGCTCAGCCCTGGGTGCCACTGGCACTCACAGGAAGCTGTGCTGTCCCCAGAGCCATAAGCAGTTAACCCCAGACAGGTCTGGGTGCAAGAACCATAGGGAAAATTACAAAACAAATTAATACAACACACAGAGAAAATCCAGCACTCAAATACAAGCTCTCAGCTAAGATTTAAAAGCAAAAATGGAAAGGTTAGTCACCGCATCTGGCCAAATGGGACAAGCTCAGGTACCATGTCAAGGTCCTTTCCAATACCTGAGACCCTAAAACAGCCACACAATGCAAGCTTTCAAATCCAAACAAACTGAAAACAAGGGAAGGGTGCACAGGAATATGTAACCACCCTAGACATATACAAAACACGGAAGGGAACTGCACTCTCATACCGGACCGGGTACACATCCCATGACCCTGCAACATGCTCAGCCCTGGGTGCCACTGGCACTCACAGGAAGCTGTGCTGTCCCCAGAGCCACAAGCAGTTATCCCCAGACAGGTCTGGGTGCAAGAACCATAGGGAAAATTACAATCAAATTAATACAACACACAGAGAAAACCCAGCACTCACTTACAAGCTCTCAGCTAAGATTTAAAAGCAAAAATGGAAAGGTTAGTCACCGCATCTGGCCAAATGGGACAAGCTCAGGTACCACGTCAAGGTCCTTTCCAATACCTGAGACCCTAAAACAGCCACACAATGCAAGCTTTCAAATCCAAACAAACTGAAAACAAGGGAAGGGTGCACAGGAATATGTAACCACCCTAGACATATACAAAACACGGAAGGGAACTGCACTCTCATACCGGACCGGGTACACATCCCATGACCCTGCAACATGCTCAGCCCTGGGTGCCACTGGCACTCACAGGAAGCTGTGCTGTCCCCAGAGCCACAAGCAGTTAACCCCAGACAGGTCTGGGTGCAAGAACCATAGGGAAAATTACAAAACAAATTAATACAACACACAGAGAAAACCCAGCACTCACTTACAAGCTCTCAGCTAAGATTTAAAAGCAAAAATGGAAAGGTTAGTCACCGCATCTGGCCAAATGGGACAAGCTCAGGTACCACGTCAAGGTCCTTTCCAATACCTGAGACCCTAAAACAGCCACACAATGCAAGCTTTCAAATCCAAACAAACTGAAAACAAGGGAAGGGTGCACAGGAATATGTAACCACCCTAGACATATACAAAACACGGAAGGGAACTGCACTCTCATACCGGACCGGGTACACATCCCATGACCCTGCAACATGCTCAGCCCTGGGTGCCACTGGCACTCACAAGAAGCTGTGCTGTCCCCAGAGCCACAAGCAGTTAACCCCAGACAGGTCTGGGTGCAAGAACCATAGGGAAAATTACAAAACAAATTAATACAACACACAGAGAAAACCCAGCACTCACTTACAAGCTCTCAGCTAAGAATTAAAAGCAAAAATGGAAAGGTTAGTAACCGCATCTGGCCAAATGGGACAAGCTCAGGTACCACGTCAAGGTCCTTTCCAATACCTGAGACCCTAAAACAGCCACACAATGCAAGCTTTCAAATCCAAACAAACTGAAAACAAGGGAAGGGTGCACAGGAATATGTAACCACCCTAGACATATACAAAACACGGAAGGGAACTGCACTCTCATACCGGACCGGGTACACATCCCATGACCCTGCAACATGCTCAGCCCTGGGTGCCACTGGCACTCACAAGAAGCTGTGCTGTCCCCAGAGCCACAAGCAGTTAACCCAAGACAGGTCTGGGTGCAAGAACCATAGGGAAAATTACAAAACAAATTAATACAACACACAGAGAAAACCCAGCACTCACTTACAAGCTCTCAGCTAAGATTTAAAAGCAAAAATGGAAAGGTTAGTCACCGCATCTGGCCAAATGGGACAAGCTCAGGTACCACGTCAAGGTCCTTTCTAATACCTGAGACCCTAAAACAGCCACACAATGCAAGCTTTCAAATCCAAACAAACTGAAAACAAGGGAAGGGTGCACAGGAATATGTAACCACACTAGACATATACAAAACACGGAAGGGAACTGCACTCTCATACCGGACCGGGTACACATCCCATGACCCTGCAACATGCTCAGCCCTGGGTGCCACTGGCACTCACAGGAAGCTGTACTGTCCTCAGTTAACCCCAGACAGGTCTGGGTGCAAGAACCATAGGGAAAATTACAAAACAAATTAATACAACACACAGAGAAAACCCAGCACTCACTTACAAGCTCTCAGCTAAGATTTAAAAGCAAAAATGGAAAGGTTAGTCACCGCATCTGGCCAAATGGGACAAGCTCAGGTACCACGTCAAGGTCCTTTCCAATACCTGAGACCCTAAAACAGCCACACAATGCAAGCTTTCAAATCCAAACAAACTGAAAACAAGGGAAGGGTGCACAGGAATATGTAACCACCCTAGACATATACAAAACACGGAAGGGAACTGCACTTTCATACCGGACCGGGTACACATCCCATGACCTTGCAACTTGCTCAGCCCTGGGTGCCACTGGCACTCACAGGAAGCTGTGCTGTCCCCAGAGCCATAAGCAGTTAACCCCAGACAGGTCTGGGTGCAAGAACCATAGGGAAAATTACAAAACAAATTAATACAACACACAGAGAAAACCCAGCACTCACTTACAAGCTCTAAGCTAAGATTTAAAAGCAAAAATGGAAAGGTTAGTCACCGCATCTGGCCAAATGGGACAAGCTCAGGTACCATGTCAAGGTCCTTTCCAATACCTGAGACCCTAAAACAGCCACACAATGCAAGCTTTCAAATCCAAACAAACTGAAAACAAGGGAAGGGTGCACAGGAATATGTAACCACCCTAGACATATACAAAACACGGAAGGGAACTGCACTCTCATACCGGACCGGGTACACATCCCATGACCCTGCAACATGCTCAGCCCTGGGTGCCACTGGCACTCACAGGAAGCTGTGCTGTCCCCAGAGCCACAAGCAGTTATCCCCAGACAGGTCTGGGTGCAAGAACCATAGGGAAAATTACAATCAAATTAATACAACACACAGAGAAAACCCAGCACTCACTTACAAGCTCTCAGCTAAGATTTAAAAGCAAAAATGGAAAGGTTAGTCACCGCATCTGGCCAAATGGGACAAGCTCAGGTACCATGTCAAGGTCCTTTCCAATACCTGAGACCCTAAAACAGCCACACAATGCAAGCTTTCAAATCCAAACAAACTGAAAACAAGGGAAGGGTGCACAGGAATATGTAACCACCCTAGACATATACAAAACACGGAAGGGAACTGCACTCTCATACCGGACCGGGTACACATCCCATGACCCTGCAACATGCTCAGCCCTGGGTGCCACTGGCACTCACAGGAAGCTATGCTGTCCCCAGAGCCACAAGCAGTTAACCCCAGACAGGTCTGGGTGCAAGAACCATAGGGAAAATTACAAAACAAATTAATACAACACACAGAGAAAACCCAGCACTCACTTACAAGCTCTCAGCTAAGATTTAAAAGCAAAAATGGAAAGGTTAGTCACCGCATCTGGCCAAATGGGACAAGCTCAGGTACCACGTCAAGGTCCTTTCTAATACCTGAGACCCTAAAACAGCCACACAATGCAAGCTTTCAAATCCAAACAAACTGAAAACAAGGGAAGGGTGCACAGGAATATGTAACCACCCTAGACATATACAAAACACGGAAGGGAACTGCACTCTCATACCGGACCAGGTACACATCCCATGACCCTGCAACATGCTCAGCCCTGGGTGCCACTGGCACTCACAGGAAGCTGTACTGTCCTCAGTTAACCCCAGACAGGTCTGGGTGCAAGAACCATAGGGAAAATTACAAAACAAATTAATACAACACACAGAGAAAACCCAGCACTCACTTACAAGCTCTCAGCTAAGATTTAAAAGCAAAAATGGAAAGGTTAGTCACCGCATCTGGCCAAATGGGACAAGCTCAGGTACCACGTCAAGGTCCTTTCCAATACCTGAGACCCTAAAACAGCCACACAATGCAAGCTTTCAAATCCAAACAAACTGAAAACAAGGGAAGGGTGCACAGGAATATGTAACCACCCTAGACATATACAAAACACGGAAGGGAACTGCACTCTCATACCGGACCGGGTACACATCTCATGACCCTGCAACATGCTCAGCCCTGGGTGCCACTGGCACTCACAGGAAGCTGTGCTGTCCCCAGAGCCACAAGCAGTTAACCCCAGACAGGTCTGGGTGCAAGAACCATAGGGAAAATTACAAAACAAATTAATACAACACACAGAGAAAACCCAGCACTCACGTACAAGCTAGATAAAAGTTGAAACCAAAGCGCCTAAAAGGCTGGGTCTAAACAAATGGATTAAACCAATTAACTTTAAAATAAAATTACACTTTAATTTCTTACAGACATGGATCCATGTTAAAAACAAACACACATAATAAAAACAACATAAAATTTCTTCAAAGCAGTATAAAAAAATCACAGCTGGATCTCTTTCAGGTGACTAGTACAGATCTATCTATACTGGTGTCAGTGTCTCTAGGTGCGGCTTTCTAGGTGGGATTGGCCTTTATGCCTAAAATTGTTGTAGACTTCCTAAATTTTGTGAGTGGTGCAAAAAGTGAAACTTAGTGCTAAAAAAATTTTTCAAATTTTTTTTCAAATTCTTCTGTGTAACTGATTAAATAAATAATGATCAGGTGTGATAAAGTAAAAAAGGTAATTGACTAGTAACACGCATATATATGGAAAATGAACCCTTTATAGCTAGTATTAGAGATTGTAATCAAATCTTTTATTATGAGTTAAATGAGAATTAAACACACTGTACACCGATCAAACAAAGATGGACAGATAGATCTGGTCAAGTTTCAAAAAGCGGAGAGTACCCCTAAGTCCTACAACATGGGCGGATTAATGAATAGACCTGACCAATAGGAGTAAGGTTTTAATACATTGCGTGCTACCTATTTCACACATAGTGTTCAGCTACACACCCTTAGGGTGGAATAATGAAGAGACTGTCAGGGAACATCACTTATTTGTGTTGCACACTTTACCTATGTACTTATTTTACATTATCTATAATGTTATGCACTGATGTATTTTTTCTGCACTCCAGTCGTAATATCATTTCTCTGAGACACTTGCAAATTTCAGTTCTGATCTGTTTGTATTTCAACAGGAAATAAGGTACTTTTTTTCAAAGCCAAACAAACCTAGGGACTTTTTGTAAGCCAAAACCACAACTGTTACAGAGCAGCACCCACCTATATATTATTTCCTGTAAGCTGCAGAATATACATTTTTTTTCTTCTCTTCTTCATGTCTGTTCTTTTTTTCATATATGTTATGCTGCATGCCAATAAGGCCATTAGGAAATATATTACTGTGTTATGCTTGGCCAATAAAATGATGCCACGCACCAGAAATGCCCACGTGTATCCACGTCTATATATTGTGCTTTTGGGTCCCACAATAAACTGAACATTTGCTAATGATAACCTGCCTGTGTGTGTTATTTTGGTAATTGTTTCCCAGACGTCTGAGAAGGTCACTGTTTTCCTCCAAGACTCATCTTCCAATATTGTCCCGGGATAATTCCTAACAATCTGGTGTCAGAAGCTGGGATTGACCACAAGAGGGACCCTCGATGGAGTGAGTAATTTTGTCTAAAATTTTGTGACTTGATTTCTGTACCCTGTTGGGGGGGGCCCGTTAAGGTCAATACATTTATTTGGGGGAATTGGTCTTTGGTGGACCCCGGGTGGGTAAAAAGTGTCTAGGGGAGACCTCCGCGGAGCTTAAGGTTAAGGTTTAATTTGGCCCTCTGAAGTCTTGGTTGAGACCAGTACCTTATTGCTGCTATTTATGTTTTGTCTTGTTATTGCAACTCTATTATAAGTATATATACGCAGGTGTAAGACGCACCGTTTACCGTGTCGAAAGTCACTGCCTAATGATGCACGGATAAACGATAGCACGGTGACACCTGTATAGAATGTGCACTTTTGCTTCATATTGTAATTGTTCTGTTATTTGAGTCATATGTATCATGAAATTATTTGTCTTATATGTTCTGTACTACTCATATTGTATACTGTTTGTATTTTAATATTGTGATTCTATTATGAGGACATAGACACAACTCGTGTCCTGTGTTCACTATCGCTCACCATTTCTTATTGTATTTTCATTGTATATTTCATTGCTGCTATTTTATTATAAGGACATAAGGTTCATCCTGTGTCTACTATTGCATGAGTTAGTGGAGACAACAACTGACTTTAAGTACTAAGATACTCCGTCCTGGCTAGCAGTTTTGAAGACTACATGTAACAGTGTATGAAACAGCTGTTGTTAGTGACGGATTAGTCAGAACTTGCCTCCATTAAACGCTAAATCCCTTTGATTGTGTGTGTGTGTAAGGCTATTACTGGTCAGGGGTCATGGGGACCGGTCAAAGTAAACAAAGCCAAACTGAGGGAGAAACATGTAAACAATTTGTGGCTAGACAGGAGGATGTAGGGTGGGCAATGGTCATCCCATTCGTAGATGACGTCAGTGGCTATACAGAGTATATAGATCCAAGAAATGCATTTCCTAGGAGTGGTTGTAATTGTAAATTTCATAAAGACATGTTAAGAGGTTTGTGTTTGGGAAAGGAAAAAGCATTTGATTTGTATACAGGAGATCCCGATTGGGACATGCAATACATGAGACAAGCTGCTGAGTATTGGTTAAAATATTGTGACAGATATAAATCCAGTGGTAATAATAGACACAGTAAAATAGATAAATCTAAACTTTCTAGAATTATTTTACGTCCTCCTCCAATAGTCTATGCGAAAAATGTCCCAGATACAATAGCCACTGCCCCTATGGCTGCGCCACCGCCATATGCGGGAATATATCCAAGTGTTACTAATTATAATGTCGATGATTTAATTGTGGCTTACAATACAACCAGAACACGTCCACCCCCTCCACTTCATGGAGATGTGCAGGGGGCTGAGGCACCTGATGACTTAAGTGTCCAGGAACCTCATAGAATTGAGCCTGCAAGAGAAGCACCAAATTTTGTAGTTACATCTAGTGGCCGTGTTAGTACTCGCCCAAGGAGATATAGTGACTCCGACTACCGCCCACGTCCGAATGTAACTTTGCCAGTCCATGGAATTCACACTCCCGAGTCTCCGGACGTCTCTGTCCGCAATGAGACCAAACAACAATTAATGCCTTGGGTACCACAACCTATTCAAAAACATGAAGATGCAAATTGGGCAGACCCCCGCTGCATCTCTGGCACCAGTGCCATAAGTACTATGCCATATTTAATTGCTGGGGACCAAATGATTATCAAACCCCTCACGGCAGGTGAATTAAGTGATATTACCAGGGACTGCCCCGACCCTTTAAGACAACCTGCTGCCTGTATCCTTCACCTTAAACGATATTTACAGGGAGCCATGTATACACAAACTGACATTAAAATGATAATTGATAAATTGTATAATTATCACGAAAATGATTAATGGGATTGGACTAAAGTTCCTACAATACACACAAATGACACAAGCACCTCAGTCACTTCATATGGTTTAGCAAACCCAGTGACTAGGGCAATCATGTGGACAGAATTAGAAACTGAAATAAAACGCTGTAGTAAGACACAGCAATCTATGAGTGCAGTTTTAGCATGCAAGCAGAAACCCGACGAGGCAATTTTAGACTTTGCTAAAAGATTTTTTAAATGTTGGGCAGAGGAAGGAGGCTTATCCTCCGGGGATGGAATGGCTGTATTAAAGAATCAGACTATGTTAGGGTGTATGACACCAACAGACAGTCTTTTGTTAAAACAACTCATACCTGATTGGCCCAAAATGACCTCAAAGGAATTATCAGCTATTGAGTCCCGTCATGCTGCAGGATGTTTTGATAAAAGTGTTAAGAGTGCATATGTTCAGGTTAATGATAACACACTTCCACGCCATAGGCAAAGGGGGGGTAGAATTAATCAGGACCACAGACGCAACATGTGTTTTAATTGTGGGGAAACAGGACACTGGAAAAATGAATGTCCCCATCCGCCCCGTAAGGGCAGGGATAACTTTTATCCCAGGGACAACCACCGATCACACTCACACTCACCACCTAGACGTGACAACCGACCACCACAACACAGAATACAATGGCCATAGGGCTGCCCGGAGGGAGGCACCCTACTCTTACCCAAGGTTACATCATATTATAATCGTGAGCCCTTCGTTACTCTTAACATAGAGGGCTCCGAATTACAATTCCTCGTAGATACGGGAGCTACTTGCTCCACTATCTCGGGCGAATTATACGATGGACCCTTGCGAGAGTCTAATCCCTCTGTGGGAATCACAGGTGTGCCAATTCCTACCTTCCGCACTCCACTCCTCACAGTTCAAATACCCGACTCTCCCAAAACTTTGTCCCACTCGTTCCACATTATCTGGGGTTGCCCCTTTAGTCTCCTTGGTCGAGACTTGATGGGTAAACTGGGAATAATGATGACAATATCACGGAACGGTGGCATGACGGTCGACTTTGACCTCAGTGAATCAGGCGAATCGCCCGAGGAATCACTGTCGTCGGAGACGGCCATGTTAAGCAATCAGATACATCAGGTTACTGACCATGTCCGTAATCTGCCTTCAACCACAGATTTTGACACTCTCTTTGACAGCGTTCCCCCTACCTTATGGTCAACAGGACCATATGATACGGGGACCATAGACTGCACTCCATATAGGGCAACGTTGCGTGAAGACTGCTCCCCAGTTTTCATTAAACAATACCCTATTAGTGACGACAAGCTGGAGGGCATAGGCCCCATGATTAAGGTATTTCTGGAGAAAGGTATTCTGAAACATACCATCTCCCCGTATAACACACCCATTAACCCCTTGCCTAAGCCGGCGGGCGGTTATCGTTTTATTCAAGACCTAAGGGCCGTGAATAAATTAATTATACCTCTCCCTCCCTTAGTCCCGGATGTGACCGCACTACTTACGGCCATTCCACACAATGCAGAAATTTTTTCTACCATTGATTTGGCTAATGCTTTCTTCTCTGTACCCGTTGATGTGGACACTCAACAGTTGTTCAGTTTCACGTACAGAGGGCTTCAGATGACCTGGCAAAAAATGCCCCAAGGATTTACGGACAGCCCGGCCGCATTCGGCCTAGTCTTCAATACCATGCTCAAGAGCTGGACCAGCCCCTGTGGTTCCGTCCTTTTGCAATATGTTGATGACCTGTTATTGTGTAGTACTTCATGCGAGGCAGGGGAAAAGGACCTAGTGGACCTTTTGTTGTTCCTCGCCCATGAAGGGCTCAAGGTGTCTAAACAGAAACTGCAAATCTGTCAGCCACAAGTTGAGTACTTAGGCTTTGTCCTGTCCAAAGGCAAACGAGAACTCAGTGCAAAAAGAGTAAAAGCCCTCTCTAAACTGCCAAAGCCTGCCACTCCCAAAGAAATGCTGACCTTTCTTGGGATAATAAACTATTGTCGACAGTGGATACCAGACTGCTCCCACTACGACTCAATCCTCCGCACCGTTTGCCACAGTGACTCTCCACCCACAATTCACTGGACAGAGACTCTGACCCATGCATACAATGAACTTGCCAGGTCCATCACCACTTCCCCTGCCCTCGGCCTCCCTGACTACACAAAGCCTTTTCATTTGTACGCAAGGGAAAAGTGTAAAACCATGGCGGCTGTCTGTGCCCAAGAGCATGGTATTAACTCTTTCCGTCCTGTAGCCTTTTTATCTAAAAAGCTGCCCATCCCTGTGCAGGGTATGCCTTCATGCCTGCGATCCCTCGCAGCGTGTGCCATGGCCGTTGAGATGTGCGAACCTATCACACTGGGACATTCACTTGTTTTACATACCTCCCATCAGGTTTTGCACCTCCTTAACAATCTGCAAACACAACACATGACTGCCCAGAGACTTAGTGGTTATGAAATACTGCTTACCAGTACTTCTGAGTTAACCATTAAGTACTGTGCAACTAACTCAGGCCCTGCGTCTATTCTCAAGGCCTTGTTATCCTCTGACGTACCACAATCTGACCTCCCCCTTCACGACTGCATTACACTCATTCACTCCAGCACAACACCACGCCCTGACCTCCGGGACACCCCTATTCCGGGGGTCCCTGACGTCTTTGTGGATGGCTCATGTCGCCTCCCAGATGACCACACGTACCTTGCAGGATATGCAGTGGTCCAGCTTCCCGACATTGTTATTGAATCTTCCTGTGTCATGCATAATTCTGCTCAGGCAGCTGAATTAATAGCTCTCACTCGAGCCTGTGAACTTTTTGCTGATGCCTCTGTAAATATCTATACCGACTCCAGATATGCCTTTGGAGTGGTACATGATTTTGGCATGATTTGGAAACAAAGAGGTTTCAAGTCTGCCGACGGTAAAAGCATCAGTCACACCACACTTATCACAGAACTCTTACAAGCCATCCTGCTCCCAAAAGAAATAGCTGTCATACACTGCCGAGCACATACTAACCTTAACAATCCTATTGCTAGGGGTAATGCATTAGCTGACACAGTAGACAAACAAGCAGCTAAGATCTCTCCATTTCAAGACAGTGTTTATCCCATACTTGTGGCACCCTCTCTGGTCGACGATGTGCTCACATCGTCACTACAGCAGTTTGCCAGTGTCACTGATATCAAATACTGGGTCTCTCAGAAGCTCGAATTAAACCCTCAGGGGTTTTATTCGAAAGAGGGGAAAGATGGGACAATCATTGGTATCCCTGAAACTAGTGCACCCATTTTTATTTCACAAGCCCACGGTGTCAGTCACCTGAGCATCCACAACAGTTTACAGTTAATCAAACCTTACTTCTGCATACAAAATCTACAGTTACATGTACAATCTTACATTAACCGTTGCATCACTTGTCTGCAAACCAAACTCAACAATAAACCTGCAAAACATGAACACCTAACACCACCATCCGCACCTTTCACCCACCTGCAGATAGATTTCACACACATACCTAAAACAGGAACCAAACAATTTTACCTGCTGGTCATAGTTGACCAATTTTCTCGCTGGCCTGAGGCCTTTCCTACCACTAGGGAAGACGCAAAAACAGTAGTGAAACACCTTTGCACTGATGTCATTCCCAGATTTGGTTGCCCCCTGCAGATTAACTCAGACAATGGCCCAGCTTTTGTTAGTAAGGTATTGCAGGAATTGGTAACTCACTTACAGATAAAATGGAAGTTTCACATACCATATCACCCCCAGAGCTCAGGGGTGGTAGAAAGGATGAACCGGACCATTAAGGAAAAACTCCTTAAGGCCACGGGAGGGAATTGGGTCAAATGGCAGGATCATTTACCTGCAGTCTTAGCTGAGGTACGGATGTCCCCAAGCAAATCCACTCAGCTGTCTCCTTTTGAGATTTTAATGGGTAGACCGTTCCCCACTCCCTGGGTCAGGAACCCACACATAGTCACTGGTGATTTAGATTTAATCAGGGAACGATATGTACATGAATTAATCTCTGTTTTGAATGGCAACTATGGTGATGTGGCTTCTCGTTTTCCTCTTCCCTCACAGGAACCAACCCACAGCTTCAAGGTCGGAGACACAGTGTGCATCAGACAGCTGAATAAAGCAAAGAAGGGAGGCTTCCCATACGGTCCACCTACCGAAGTTGTGGCCATCACTCGTACTGCCATCCTCACAGCCCAGGAGCCCATCTGGATCCACGCATCTAGGGTAAAGCTCTGTCCAAAGAGGGGTGAAGCTGGCTGTCTAGTCCCTTCTGAAACATCTGTACCAC
Organism: Bombina bombina; assembly: GCF_027579735.1. Lineage (NCBI taxonomy): Eukaryota > Metazoa > Chordata > Amphibia > Anura > Bombinatoridae > Bombina > Bombina bombina. The sequence continues at coordinate 451,635,399 of NC_069502.1, forward strand.
CAGTCCAGGACGTCTCAGAAAACAGTTGTGCCTAAAGAGGGGTGAAGTGTTCACAAAGTCCCTTCTGTAACACCTGTAGCATTCTCGACTGCCAGTCCAAAGAGGGGTGAAGTTGGTCGCACAGTCCCTTCTGTAACATCTATATCCACAGCACGTTTCTGCAACAACATGATCGCCATTCAGGGGTCCCCCTGTTTGGTATACCTGTACCTCCTTTCCTCCTTGCTCTTGGTTGCATTACCAGGATGGATAATAGCCTCCTGCTATTATGAGACACCGGACGAACAATATGGTATTGCCCCTGTTTGTAATTACTTCATCACTCCCCCTGACTCACCCCAGAAACAAAACACAACCAAGAACTCAACAACCCTGCCAACACCACATGTTCCAGCCCTCCGTAGAGCCCGAAGGTCAGCAGACCGGACCCCTTTCAGGGTGATCGAGCACCTACCCTCAAAAATGGCCATTACACAAACCACATCACCACGCTCTACAACCTTTTGGTACAATTCTTCAAATCTCCACGTTGCCACTTATGCCTTTGACTATTGTGACATTATTCTATGCCCCAGGGATGTAGCAACACAGTGTAACATTTACCACGATATCCCTTCCAGGTCATTCTATATGTGTATAGGGAGGGATGATAATAGTAATGATGATTGTAAATACTCGAATGCTGATGGGTGGGATGCAGATGGAGGCCTTAGATGGGGAACTGTTATATTAACCGAGAAAGATAGAACTAGGAGATCCTTAATGGAAAGAATGACCCTTTCTAAGTCCGGACTTTGCCTTTCGGCAGGTAAACCCGGACAGAGTATGAAACTTACTTTGACTATTGAAAACCCCAGTCCAATTGATAGTGGCCCTTATATGCTCTCTTTTTGGGAAAGAGGGGCCTTATCACAAGATAAGGGTAGTTTCCAGCTTCAAGATATGGTTAATTCCTCTGAATGGAACAAAATTGTCACTAAAATTTATCAAAACCTTGGTCAAAACCTAATTAATACCCAGTCCCCATCTCAGGGCATGATTGCTATAGCTGATCCCTCACCAAGAGATACTATGGCCTTAGAAACAGGTTATTCAGACAAAAACCTTTGGTTTGAATGGATGGCCTTTTCGGCCAAACAATATAATAGATCAAATTGTTATGTTTGTGGTAATGCCCGGCCCCATTTAGGTACTGTCCCCCTTAACATCCCTAGTAACTCTGAGTCCTGCTTTCTCAGCCTGTATACTAATACCATTGTTAATCAGTCAACCTGTATTGCCTGGAAGGAAAATTACCCCATTATTACTAAAACCCCACACCTCAGTGAGGGAATTTCTATATATCCTGGTAACTACACTTGTTATAGGGGCACAGGAAAAGGTAGATTCTTAGGTAACTTTACATCTGGGTACTGTTATAAGTATAGTAACCTCAACACCTATAACCACATTCAGTCGTTAGGTGACATATATTGGATTTGCGGGGATATGAAAATCTGCATTAGGCTAGAGGGACAATGGTCTGGGGAATGTGCTCTAGCAAAAGTAATCATGCCTCTCCCCATTTTAGGTGTAGATGACATACACACTCACCACACCTCCTTTCATCGTACACGGAGACAGACTAAGGCTATCCCAGGTAGTTTTGACCCCCATGTATACATAGACGCTATAGGGGTCCCAAGGGGGGTCCCAAATGAATTTAAGGCCCGTGACCAGGTTAAAGCTGAATTTGAATCCATCTTCCCCATCATAACTGCCAATAAAAATGTAGACTGGATAAACTATATATTTTATATAACGTTTTGTTAATTATACCAGAGATGCCCTTAAAGGCATTGCTGAACAACTTGGCCCAACCTCTTACATGACATTCCAAAACCGCATGGCCTTAGACATGCTTTTAGCAGAGAAAGGAGGGGTGTGTAAAGTTATTGATGATCAAACTGGTGGGTCTTGCTGTACATTCATACCAGATAATACAGGTCCCACTGGAAAAGTAACGCTTGCTATTAAGAAATTGGAAGAATTATCCATTGAATTAAAGAAAAACTCAGGCATTGATAACCCCTGGGATAAATTCTTCACTGGCTTAGGCTTCCTAGAATGGCTAAAAAATATTGGTACCTTTATTGTTTTCATTGCTTTGTTTATACTATTCTGTTATTGTTGTTTTAAGATAGTTGTTTTCTGCATTGCTAAACATACACGCCTGCCACCCCAAACCCCTATCTCCCAGTGTGCACAATACCTACAGGTTCTACCACACCAACCTAATAGAAATCCACAACATCGTCGATACCATCCTGCTAATACCACATACAAAAATGTCCCATTCCACTCCAGACGTTAGTCCAGTAGTAGTCATTGTTATGACTAAAGAGGGGAATTGTCAGGGAACATCACTTATTTGTGTTGCACACTTTACCTATGTACTTATTTTACATTATCTATAATGTTATGCACTGATGTATTTTTTCTGCACTCCAGTCGTAATATCATTTCTCTGAGACACTTGCAAATTTCAGTTCTGATCTGTTTGTATTTCAACAGGAAATAAGGTACTTTTTTTCAAAGCCAAACAAACCTAGGGCCTTTTTGTAAGCCAAAACCACAACTGTTACAGAGCAGCACCCACCTATATATTATTTCCTGTAAGCTGCAGAATATACATTTTTTTTCTTCTCTTCTTCATGTCTGTTCTTTTTTTCATATATGTTATGCTGCATGCCAATAAGGCCATTAGGAAATATATTACTGTGTTATGCTTGGCCAATAAAATGATGCCACGCACCAGAAATGCCCACGTGTATCCACGTCTATATATTGTGCTTTTGGGTCCCACAATAAACGGAACATTTGCTAATGATAACCTGCCTGTGTGTGTTATTTTGGTAATTGTTTCCCAGACGTCTGAGAAGGTCACTGTTTTCCTCCAAGACTCATCTTCCAATATTGTCCCGGGATAATTCCTAACAGAGACCTGACCAATAAGAACAGAGCTCTGTAACACACCTTCTGTGACCTACTTTATACACAACCAATAGGAACAGTATATTTGTACACATCTCCTGTCACATACTATGTACACGATAGATAAAACGGCACAGCGAAATAGTGGAAATAAAGGCTGATGATGCTTAAACAAGTGACAAGTATTGTATAAACCTAGTAGATAAGTAAATACCCGACTACAGTTAAGGACTATTTCTTCTATAGAGGGAATTACATAGAGATCGATTACCCCGATACCGAATATACAATCATATATAATAGAATAAATAAGAGCAGGAGTCTGAACAATTGGTCTGAATCTAGAACCAGCAAATATACCTATTTGTTCTTGGAAAGATCTATATGCCTATATTGTATAAACAAACTCTAAATGCAAACCGGCAGCTATTGGACAACAAAAACCGGAAGAAAGCAAAAGTGAATTAGAAATACATATTTTAAAGGAATAAAGAAACCAGATATAAGAAATGAATGTCATAAAGACATACCGAATTTAGAATACTAAATTATAGGTGAAAGATACTCAGAAACGAGTATTTTAATCATTTTAATCACTTTTAATGAAACAGGAAGCACTAAGCAATCACTTCCGGTGTGCATTTAGTAAATAGGTATAAAAGATCACTTTAGAACTGTATAATCCAGTCTTGAAAAAGGTCTAGCACAGACCGAAACGCGTCGACTGGTGAGTCTTCCTCCTATTATTTTACTTGAGATATTACGCTCTGCACTATTGTGTGTTTGTTTTTTACTTTAGGTGAAAATTGGGTCGGCCGGGCCCCTGATGAGACTTTGATTTACCACCATTGTCCGGTACTGCTAAGGCTGCAGGCATTTTCTCTTCACAGGATTTATTAGGAACACTTTTTACTTGTTATGTTTTTATTTAACAGTGGCCACTGATTTTTTCATCTTGTGTTTTTTCTACCACGACCTTTTTTTATTGTATGGAGTGAACACTGCAATTTGGATTCAACATTATTATTTGGAGGACTGTTTTTGTTTTTGTTCTTGTTTTTGCTTATAGTGACATTTTTTCTTAATATCTGTTTGAAGATTCACATTTGATGTTTTATTTTATCCTCTGCCACAGTAGTATTTGATTCAAGATTTGTTTTATTTAACACTTATTACCTTTTTTACTTTATCACACCTGATCATTATTTATTTAATCAGTTACACAGAAGAATTTGAAAAAAAAATTGAAATTTTTTTTTAGCAATGTTTCACTTTTTGCACCACTCACAAAATTTAGGAAGTCTACAACAATTTTAGGCATAAAGACCAATCCCACCTAGAAAGGGGATTGCCGCACCTAGAGACACTGTGACACCAGTATAGATAGATCTGTACTAGTCACCTGAAAGAGATCCAGCTGTGATTTTTTATACTGCTTTGAAGAAATTTTATGTTGTTTTTATTATGTGTGTTTGTTTTTAACATGGATCCATGTCTGTAAGAAATTAAAGTGTAATTTTATTTTAAAGTTAATTGGTTTAATCCATTTATTTAGACCCAGCCTTTTAGGCGCTTTGGTTTCAACTTTTATCTATCTATTTCATTCTATTGACTACTAGGAGTCAATATCCAGAGCTAAGGGTCCTTTAAGGCAGGCGCTTAGTGTACCATCCATTGTCACTCACTTACAAGCTCTCAGCTAAGATATATATACAGGGAGTGCAGAATTATTAGGCAAGTTATATTTTTGAGGATTAATTTTATTATTGAACAACAACCATGTTCTCAATGAACCCAAAAAACTCATTAATATCAAAGCTGAATAGTTTTGGAAGTAGTTTTTAGTTTGTTTTTAGTTTTAGCTATTTTAGGGGGATATCTGTGTGCAGGTGACTATTACTGTGCATAATTATTAGGCAACTTAACAAAAAACAAATATATACCCATTTCAATTATTTATTTTTACCAGTGAAACCAATATAACATCTCAACATTCACAAATATACATTTCTGACATTCGAAAACAAAACAAAAACAAATTAGTGACCAATATAGCCACCTTTCTTTGCAAGGACACTCAAAAGCCTGCCATCCATGGATTCTGTCAGTGTTTTGATCTGTTCACCATCAACATTGCGTGCAGCAGCAACCACAGCCTCCCAGACACTGTTCAGAGAAGTGTACTGTTTTCCCTCCTTGTAAATCTCACATTTGATGATGGACCACAGGTTCTCAATGGGGTTCAGATCAGGTGAACAAGGAGGCCATGTCATTAGATTTTCTTCTTTTATACCCTTTCTTGCCATCCACGCTGTGGAGTACTTGGACGCGTGTGATGGAGCATTGTCCTGCATGAAAATCATGTTTTTCTTGAAGGATGCAGACTTCTTCCTGTACCACTGCTTGAAGAAGGTGTCTTCCAGAAACTGGCAGTAGGACTGGGAGTTGAGCTTGACTCCATCCTCAACCCGAAAAGGCCCCACAAGCTCATCTTTGATGATACCAGCTCAAATCAGTACTCCACCTCCACCTTGCTGGCGTCTGAGTCGGACTGGAGCTCTCTGCCCTTTACCAATCCAGCCACGGGCCCATCCATCTTGCCCATCAAGACTCACTCTCATTTCATCAGTCCATAAAACCTTAGAAAAATCAGTCTTGAGATATTTCTTGGCACAGTCTTGACGTTTCAGCTTGTGTGTCTTGTTCAGTGGTGGTCGTCTTTCAGCCTTTCTTACCTTGGCCATGTCTCTTAGTATTGCACACCTTGGGCTTTTGGGCACTCCAGTGATGTTGCAGCTCTGAAATATGGCCAAACTGGTGGCAAGTGGCATCTTGGCAGCTGCACGCTTGACTTTTCTCAGTTCATGGGCAGTTATTTTGCGCCTTGGTTTTAACACACGCTTCTTGCGACCCTGTTGACTATTTTGAATGAAACGCTTGATTGTTCGATGATCACGCTTCAGAAGCTTTGCAATTTTAAGAGTGCTGCATCCCTCTGCAAGATATCTCACTATTTTTGACTTTTCTGAGCCTGTCAAGTCCTTCTTTTGACCCATTTTGCCAAAGGAAAGGAAGTTGCCTAATAATTATGCACACCTGATATAGGGTGTTGATGTCATTAGACCACACCCCTTCTCATTACAGAGATGCACATCACTTAATATGCTTAATTGGTAGTAGGCTTTCGAGCCTATACAGCTTGGAGTAAGACAACATGCATAAAGAGGATGATGTAGTCAAAATACTAATTTGCCTAATAATTCTGCACTCCCTGTATATATATATATATATATATATATATATATATATATATATATAAATACATATCTATACATATATAAATATATATAATTAGAGATATATATACATAAATAAATATATTTTCAAAATATAGATCTAGATATATCTATATCTTATCTTTATCTATATTTACAGTGTGTATGTATACATATATATATATATATATATATATATATATATATATATATATAAGAATATTGCTCTCTCTTTATTAATATATATTTATATATATATATATATATAAAAAAAAAAATCTATCTATATCAAATCTATTTATATCAAGAAGTATATTATCAGAGATATGTACAAGGGTATGAATACAGTTGCAATAAGAAGAATAAAAAGTATTCTTATGATACACATGGAAGGTTAAAAATCATATAAATAAGGCTATTCGCAACATCAAATACTCTTATTTAACAAAAGTCTGATGCTCATCGCATCGTACTTGATGCGCCTGTTTTCAAAATAGTTTATAGTAAATAGGAGCATCGTATGTAGATCCGCAACAGCGATGTCTGGCGAGCGTGTTGTTCCCTAATGTGTATGATGTTGTTTATTGGCTCCCATTTATACAGGATGTGGTCACATCAAAAGAGTTGTTGATTATCAATAATTTATATTCCAAGTTGCTTTCAACTTTCAGCTCATAATCAATAATGTTTCTTTATATATTTTTATATATATATATATATATATATCTTTACTTTTCAATATAACAGAGGAAGTACAACAATAAAAATAATAAGGATATGTGTACATATGTACAAGCTCAAACAAAACCATAATCATGTAAGACATAACAATAATAAAGGGCTCTACAATAAGTAGTACACAACAAACCTTGCAACAATAATGAAATCAAGGTCAATCTTAACCGGCTGCCATAGACTGCTCATCTCTAGACATTTTTAACTTCCCCTGTTATCTTTTAACATTTGTATCCTTAAATCTATTAAGGAAATAGGAAAGAATAGAAAAGGGAAGAAGAGGAAGAAATGAGAAAAAAATAAATTGAAAAAATAATAGAAAGTAAAATAATATCCTATAATTGCCTCCAAAATAAGGTGAAACATTCTGATTGAATCAATTGTAGGAAGAAAGGAGAGTTACGGAACAGAGAAATAATCTGCAATTCGGTCTCTGTGGGCAATGACATAATCACTTTATCCCATTTAACCAAAAAAGGCTTTTGGTTTGTTTTCTGTGAATATCGGAGGATCATATTGATCAATAATAATTTGATGGAGCATACTTTGAGTAAAAGTAGATAAACCTGGAGAGCCCTTTCTTTTCCTTGATTATTATATTTTTAAGAGATTCTCTGTGTATCACAATTGTTACTTTCATTTAGATTGCTATTTTATGTATTAACGTGGGAGTATTGATATTTTTCTATTTATTACTGCTTGCTATAACTCACTCATACCTTTCTAGTTAGATACCCGAGTGCCATCATTTTATTATATTTGTTCCCATTTTTAATAAACCATTTATAAAAGTTATGTTTTTTTTTTTACACACTACATTTTTCACTACTTATGTAGTCTGGGCATATACTGCTGAATAGCATCCTGTATTGGAATCTCTCATTTTTTACACATAATCCTAACATTTCTTTATCAGTTTAATCTCATGTTTCTAAGGATCCCATTAGTCCAGGATGTTGTCATATAAAAAACACAGTTGTTGGACATTGACTTGTATTCCATGTTTCCTTATACGGTTCAACCCATCTTCCAAGGAAACATCTGGGACCTTTATTTGATGTATGGCCTTTGCAATAAATCCAATCTAAACTTGTAATAAAAAGTATGCTATAACACTACCTGTCTCACTATAACTGTATAAGCTCTTATGCCCATAAGTAGAGGAAGAATTTAAAATGGCTTATGTTTAACCTTTTGTTTTATAATAGTTTGCAATGAAATGCAATAGTAAAAAGCCTTACTTTATGATTTCCTATATTTTTCACTTGACCTTTTTTAGGATAAAAATATAAAATTTGAAAGGCCACTGAACTGAACTGTATTTGCCACCTGGGCCACTGAACTGTATTTGCCACCTGGGCCAACAGTCGCCAGTCCTCCCATGTTTGCATTCTTAGTAAATATAGGACATGTGTAAAGGTTCAAAATATTAGTACATGCAACAAAAATCTGGAAGTAGATACATCTGTAAGATGCTATTTTTAAATAACTAAAAATGTACACATAAGACAAAAACAAAAATTGAATATTAGTATAAACCAGTCATATGTTACATTTTCGGAGATGATGATTCCAGGAAGATTTGTAAAAGCTCATGCTAGGAAATCAATATACACAGATGAAATAATGCTGTAAAATTAGTTTGAATAGAGAGAGCTGTTGGTAGAGATAATGACCATTAAGGAGACCCCTGCTAGCAGTGAAGGTTGATAACGAGATGCTAGAAAGAAGTTTAGCATATGCATGCTAAATGCCAGCATGCTAACAAGATCATAGATTCAGAATGTGCAGCTCCACTGATAGGCGAGATTTGTCTGTTAAAAGACCCCCGCTGCGTAACAAGCGTCTCTCTGTGATCGGTACCTGATGCCTACACTGGCCTTTATGTGTGGGCAGAAAGGTAACAAGTAGCGTGGGATGGCAGTAATATGTGAGAGTCTGTGTGCCCACGCCTTGCCAAGGGGTCAGTGTGTGGGAGAAAAGTTACAAAAGTAAAACTAGAGGAGTTAGTATACCTTTAATTAAGACCATGTGTATTGGATAATGACCTTAGTGTAGGAGGAGGTCTGGTTAGATGTGCTAAATCAACCAAGAGGGAAAAGCTTAAATAAAAATTGCAAAAAATAAATTATTCATAACTTAAAAAAATTATTTCCTTTTATTTGTCAAGTTAAATGGTGATAATCATTAGGTGAATATAATTTCATGCCCAGAAATTTGCCTCAGATTCCACTGGAGAATTCATGCAATGCAGAGCTGTATAATAAAACTGATTATTTTATCATGCAATGCATAACAGGGTATTTTAGAGACGTTTTAGAACTTGCAGATCACTATTAGCTTGTGTGACAATATCATAAATGTTATGTGAATTTGGACTGTCTCATTTTCAAGGACACAAAAGTACTTTTTAATTACCAAATATAAGGGTTTTTAAGGTTGTATTGACCATTTTCTGTATGATCGGCAGCACTTGATAGAATCTCCATAAATAAAAACAATGAATTAAAAACAGCTTGAAGAAAGGAAGTGGATCTTGCATGAATATTAGGTTGAAGTACGCATACTTTTTGTGCAACACAGATACATAACATAACAAACCATTTTGATGATAAAAGGCCACATTTTATTTTAAAATTCTTTTGAAGTTGTAGTGTAATGAATGTTCAAGATACCTGGATTAAAAACGATTAAACCACTAGCAGATGTACCTTGAGCAAGGAAAGGGTTTGAAGTGTTGTGTTCCTGGTTCTGGCAGCAGCTGGGCATTCTCTCTTTTTTTTAATTACCTTATAATTAGATCTTTTCGCACAGCTGAGATTCACTAAACACTGTTTAACCCCAAACCTGCTATGTTAGTTTGATAAAGTTTCTCTGAGTAACAATATTTGCCTGTGAGGTTTGTAATGCTTTTCTTAGGAAGAACAGATCCTGAATTATAAAAAGCACTTCACATATGAATAGTAGACTTGTGATGTTGAAAAGCTTTACATATCTGTAGAAGTGATTAGTAAGGTCCACAAAAAATCACATGAATTATAAATTGTGAAGCTGTATACTGTATATACAGTGTGTATGAGTATATATATATATATATATATATATATATATATATATATATATATATATATATATATATATATATATATATATATATATATATTAACCCACAGAAGAGCACTCTCACTTCAAAGTCAAAATGCCAGGGTGCTAGTAGACAATGAATAAAGGTAACAAGAACTTGCACTCACTGGTCTTTTTTTGGTGGTTCTCCAGTCAAAGTCTGATTTAGTTTGTCAGGTAGGAAGCTATTTAAGAGGCATGTACATGTTATAAGTTGCAACTTACGATGGTATATAGTGACATGTTTACACCAGGTCTCAATCATTTAAAGCATTGACACATGTGTTGCTCCCTAAGGTCCTTTAACACTGTCCTGTATTATTCACTATATAGTGTTCAAATAATGTTTTCTAGTGAAGGCCACTTTCAATCAATGAATGCTTTAATGTTTACTACATTGTTGGGTTATTATAGTCAGTATAGTGTTTACCATATTGTCACTTACTTTTATCAAATCACTGATCAGCTTTATAAATAGTTTTTAAGCATTGGCTATTTACTTGTCACCAATATCAACACTGTTTTGTATTATTTTGTTCAAGGTGGTTGCCATGACTGCATTTTGGCGGTTTTTGCTCTTAATTGGGGGGAGGGGTTATCACTTTGTTTGCACTATAAATTGTATGTGTTGTCATTACACTATGTCTGAGGAAGGGGATACTCTATCTCCGAAACGTTACATTAAAAAGTGTGTTTTTTTGAGAAAAAGACCAGTGAGTGCAAGTTCTTGTTACCTTTATTTATTTTCTTTTATATATATATATATACTTTTAAACAATAGGAATTATTTTAAAGGTTTAAAAGAGAGAACAAACACATTATAAAAAGCAAAATAATGTAAATTACATTCTAAATGACCAATCATGGAAAATTTAACCAATTTTATTCTACTACTAATTTTCTTCTGATTGGTAAAGTATTACACCAATAAGTTTAAAAGGCAGAACTCAGGAGTCAGGAGCCGATTTTCTAAAGCTCTCTCGCCTGGTGAGATTCTATAAGAATGCTTGTCAGCCCTTCTATTTCCCTGGAATTCTATAAAGCCACTTTTTGCCCTAAACACAGGTTGTCTCACTGTACTGCATTTTACTATAGGAAGGAGATGCATATTGTACTGTACATTACAAAAGGGCACAATTAAATTCGTAATTTAAAAATCATAGAAAACGAATAATTGAACCATTCACATAAAAATACACAGGAAAAAAAATTGTATTGTTAAGGTGCATCAAAAATCGCAACAAAATTTTTGATCAAAAATCATATTTTATCAAAAAATTCAAATTTGTATGTAAATTACACAGGAATAAATCCTATGGAATATGCATAGTATAAATCATAATTTAAGTACATTGGATGTGCAAACAAAACCATAGAATTTCATCACTTATAAGTACAAAATACAAAGCCTAATTGTTGCTTTTGTGAAAAATGGGCTGAACATGGGAGTTCCAGGGCCATTTATGAAATTGTCTCTCAAATCCCAGTGTAATTCTGTAAAGATTTTTGCACAACAGATCTCACTGTTTTTTTCACCAGTTAGAAGGTGGCGAGCATTACTCAAAACACTCAAAATACCTAATACCCTATAGAAAAACACATGTATTTGAAAATAGAAGCGATTGCAAGATGCTATACGCAGAAAACAGAGTAATGTGATTTATATTAACTCCCTTCTAACTTTGCTCTATGGAGTGAAGTGTCCCTTTCAAAAAAGCTCTATTACTTTATATAGGAGCCATCTCGCCACTTGAAGGGACTGCCCCTTTTTTACAATAATTCCACCATGGCAGCTGCTGCGAGGGTCAGCATAAATAACCATGTCTGATCTGGAGAGCTTTAGAGACTCTGCCCCTCAGGCCTCAGTGTCAGGCTAGAGAACTCCCCCTTATATCGTAGTCATTCAAAAATTAAATCCAGCTTTCAACCAATCAGAAGACAGAGGCTCAATTTTGATACTGTACCGCACTCTTACCCCTGAATGATTAATTAGTTAACACGAGGAAAACCAATTATAGCACAGCTGTATTTTTTTCAGCGCATGTACAGAAACCACATACCCTTAAATTATAATTGATTTGTGGGTACTTTGTATTATACAATAATACTGTATACATATTTTATGCATTATACTGAAGCTTTGGCTATGAGCATTCACCTCAACCTATCATAAAATTCAGAATCTAATTAATTGCACCTGCAATTTTCTGCATCTGGATCCTTCCTACCCTATCTGAGTAGTAGATTCAATGGGGCATATTTATCAAGTTCCGAATGGAGCTTGATGCCCCGTGTTTCTGGCGAGCTCTGAGCAGGAGGACAGACATCGCCGGAAATCAACCCGATCGAGTACGATCGGGTTGATTGACACCCCCTGCTGGCAGCCTATTGGCCGCGAGTCTGCAGGGGGCGGCGTTGCACCAGCAGCTCTTGTGAGCTGCTGGTGCAATGCTGAATACGGCGAGCGTATTGCTCGCCGTATTCTGCAAGGTCTGTCGGACCTGATCCGCACTGTCGTATCAGGTCCGACAGACCTTGATAAATAGGGGCCAATATGTGAGGGAGCAGTAACTTTGTATTTGGGTCTGTGTATTGTAGTCATTTTGGTTTTGTTTAATTTAAAAGAGGACATTTCACAGGTTTTTTTGTTTATGTGTTTTTCTAAAAAAAAAAAAAATTCTGTCCTGAATAAAAGAGTTATAGTATGGGGCACAAAACTTGCTGCTTTTTCTACAGCCCAGCCAATCAGGGGTTAAATAGCCACAGGACTCATCGGGGTAAACATTTTTTGGTCAAATCAATCAAGAGTTTGACCAGTTCACTATGGGCTAGATTACAAGTGGCATTTTATTGTTAGTGCGCTTGAAATATTGAAATATTGCACTAACTTGCGCTCATATTACATGTTGAAAGTAAATGTGCACCCCCGAGCGCAATCTGAATTTGCCCTTGTCTTGTTAGTGAGACTGAAGACCTTGCGTAAAGGGTTAGGGCTAAAATTCAAGTTGCACTAAACACAACATAAGTACATTAAAATAAAGTGCTACACTCAAATTTTTCATATAAATATTAAAAATGTTTTTTTATAAGGGTAAACGGTATATGATAAGGTCCTTGACTGGAAAGGCCTATAATGTGTATTTATGTCTAAATATGTGTATGGGTGTATGTATATGTACATATGTGTATACATGTGTATTTATGTGTTTAGCTAAACAAATAAAACACATATATACACATGTATACACATATACATATGTATATACACTTTGGAGCCCTTTCCAGTCAAACACCTGAAAACATGAAGAAACGTTTTTATAAAATATTAATACTATTTATGTGTTTTACATGTACATATTTTATATTCCAATGTTCCTCACAAATGAGAAAATGTTCTTTTTATTTCTATATATATCTGTATATATCTATACCTGTATATATTCATTATTAAATCCTATTCTTTGTGGGTCTCTTATTTTCTGCCTCTTATCCTATTCTTTGTGGGATGTTTTTATTTTATTTTTCTTTATTCTTTTCTTTCTTTTTTTTTAATATTTTAGCCTATTATTTGGTATTTTTATCTAAAGTTTCCCCCTTTCTTACTTTGTTTCATTGGTGGTAAAGTGTTCGTTCACTGGCGGTTCTTGTCGGCTGAACCTCCGCTGCATGTGTGAGCCTCTATTAACTCAGAGCTCTCTGTGCATTCTTGTAGTCATCGATCAAGTAGGCTGAATGGGAGCTACACGTTTGTAATACCAAGATCGCTAGGAGGAGGTGCAGCTGGTGCTTTTTCACCCCCCCTCCATTTCTGCCAGCCATCTCCCCTTTGATGGAGTTCCTGCGGGTAGACATTTTTTGATCTTCCATCTTCTGCAAGCTATTCGGTTTAAGAACCCTCCCCAATTTCATAATTTGAGTCTTTGGAATGTCAGTTTGGTTCTTTACACAAAAACAACTAGGGTGCACTCACAAGTATAATAAAAGTCTCAATATGAGATATGAAAATATATATGGGTTTATGATACTTAAATTCAGGAAATTTCAATATAAGTGTAAGAGGGTAAATGTGGGTTGATTAGTCCAAATAAACCCACTGGGCTTCTGCTCCTAATTAATGTGTGTATCACATCCGAATCTGAAAAAAACAAGCATAACAAAGGTGGTGCCTCATAGTGTAATATTGTCATTCACTTAGATGGTCACATAGAGAACAAAAGATCCCACTCACACATTGATGAGCACTTATAATAAAGTGCAAGTATTGTGGACTGGGTTTTCAGAGCTGCCCTGGAAGCTCTCTTCTGGGATCAGGAACTGTGTCAAACAGCTGAGGATGTAGCTTCACTCCATTCAGGGTATACCATCAGTTTTCTATGGGACTCCTACAAAAGTGATGCAAGGGTGCTCTTAGCTATAAGTGCAGTAAAATTACTTGCAGAAATAAGAGTAGATTAAAAAAATCTTCAGGCTTCCTAACAATAGACACTAAAACTCCTGTTTAAATAGACCCTCCCAGTCAATCAACAGGCAGATTCTTGTATTGGTCATATGACCTTCCTAGCCAATTAGCATACAGAGTCCCATAATAGTTATGTGTCTCTTAACACACATATAAACAAAATGTCATGTGGACATTTGTTAAAAAACTGCCAATATAAAGTTATCAGTATAAAAACGCCCACCATGGGTGTAATCGTAAAAAAAAGCAGTCTCCCATACAGGTACTAACTAGACCTGCCCTTCTTAATTTCGAAGATAGGACAGGATCGGTGTGTTCAGGACTATGTGGTATTCAAAGGCCCGTGGCATAAATATACCCCTATATATGAGGGTAGTGGTCTGGTTCTCTATATAAACTATAAGGCTTAACTGTCCTATATAATTGTTGATAAAATTAACATGCAGCGATAGTAGTGAAAAACAGGATTGCAATGTAATTGTTTGTACTCTATGGAGAACATATGAAAGTTGAAGTAGCAGGATTGTAATCCGCCTTACTACTCCCATCACAGAGGCCGTGATGATCAAAAGTGCTACGAGGCGGTGAAATATTCCAAGGGTTCTGCCGCTATGTTGAGCGAGCCTGTCAAAATATTCAAAGTTTCCGACATAGCGGCATCACTAAGTGGCATTTACTATACATGCCATTCTTCGACAATGCTGGCTATAGACAATACCCAGCATCGCTGCCCATATTGGCGATGAATTTTAAAGGATCCCTGGAAATATAACTGCCGTGCCTTCCACTAATCCTAATATGCTAAACTGCCACTAGCCCACCACACGTACCTAACTATTAACCCCTATACCGCAACATACCCACTGCAAGTACCTATCCTATTAACTCCTATACCACCACATGTCCACCGCAAGAACATAACTATTAACACCTATACCACCACATACCCTCCGCAAGTACCTAACTATAAACCCCTATACTGCCACATACCCCAAACACAAACTAACCTAACAGCTAACCCCCCTCTAAGCTAAACACCCTAAGTTACAAAAAAATATAAACCATCACCCTTTCCGTAAAAAAATGCTTCTTCAAATTTCTCCTGAATCTGCTACCCTTTAGAAAGGGGTCACAATCTAAAGTTAGAGGGTAGCAGATTCAGGAGAAATTTGAGGAAGCATTTTTTTTTACAGAAAGGGTGGTGGATTCATGGAATAAACTTCCATTTGAGGTGGTAAACACAAAGACTGTAAAGGAATTCAAAAATGCCTGGGACATGCATAAGGCTATCCTAAGGAAAAAGTAACATGTAATATGGGTAGACTTGATGGGCCTTTTTGGTTTTTATCTACCGTCAAATTCTATGTTTCTATGTTTCTATAAAAACGAAGTTACGAAAAATAATAACCTACAGTATCCAAAATAAAAAAGACCAATATACCTAACACTAATCAACATGCCCCATAACATGCCCAACGTCATATCAAGAGTATCCGGATTTCCCAACGGTGAGTGAAACATTTGGGATTAGTTAGGGCTTTTTTAGGGTGGGTTTTTTATTTTTAAGAATAGGGTTTATTATTTGTACTTTTCTTTTCTAGGCTAGGTTTTTTTTAGGTCGATTTTGTTATTTTGGGGGTAAGGGGTTACTTGTATTGTAGAGGCGGTTTTGTAATTTATTTTATCTTTGGAAAAAGAGCTGAAATGAATTTAGGACCCTTTTAAGGTGATTAGGTTAAGGCAGGGTAGGGGTTTAATAGTGCATTTATTTAAAGTTTTTAAAATATTATGCAATCCTATGTATGATGCATATTCTTTTAACTATTATTTATAGCTTAATATGTATTTATTTTTTCTTGTTGTGTTTTTTATTTTAAACCTAAACATATATTTTAAAATTTAAATTCATGTTAAAAAAACATTAGTATTACAATTGTATTATTACATAAGAGGCATGCAATTATGTAATACTATAATTATAATGCAACTGTCTTTTATAACATAAATATCTATTTTAAAAATATGTTTATATTTAAAATAATAAATGCATCAAGCAAGAATATCTATATTTGAATTTATATATTCACTACTAATATGCATAATACATGACCATGCATTTTATTTCAAAAATTGTAGATATAATGTAGTGAGGCCTTGCATTGATATTCAATATTTAATGTATTATGTATTGCATAATGCTTTAAGTATTGCATATACATTAAAATGTATATATGTTAGCTTGTTGTGTTTATTAGTGCTAACATACAAGTATCCCACAAAAGTGAGTACACCCCTCACATTTTTGTAAATATTTTATTATATCTTTTCATGTGACAACACTGAAGAAATGACACTTTGCTACAATGTAAAGTAGTGAGTGTACAGCCTGTATAACAGTGTAAATTTGCTGTCCCCTCAAAATAACTCAACACACAGCCATTAATGTCTAAACCGTTGGCAACAAAAGTGAGTACACCCCTAAGTAGAAAAGTTCAAATTGGTCCCAAAGGGTCAATGTTTTGTGTGGCCACCATTATTTTCCAGCACTGCCTTAACCCTCTTGGGCATGTAGTTCACCAGAGCTTCACAGGTTGCCACTGGAGTCCTCTTCCACTCCTCCATGTCGACATCAAGGAGCTGGTGGATGTTAGAGACCTTGCGCTCCCCCACCTTCCATTTGAGAATGCCCCACAGATGCTCAATAGGGTTTAGGTCTGGAGACATGCTTGGCCAGTCCATCACCTTTACCCTCAGCTTCTTTAGCAAGGCAGTGGTCATCAATTGGAGGTGTGTTTGGGGTCATTATCATGTTGGAATACTGCCCTGCAGCCCAGTCTCCAAAGGGAGGGGATCATGCTCTGCTTCAGTATGTCATGGTACATGTTGCATTCATGGTTCCCTCAATGAACTATAGCTCCCCTTTGCCATCAGCACTCATGCAGGCCCAGACCATGACACTCCCCCCACCATGCTTGACTGTAGGCAAGACACACTTGTCTTTGTACTCCTCATCTGGTTGCCGCTACACATGCTTGACACCATCTGAACCAAATACATTTATCTTGGTCTCATCAGACCAGAGGACATGGTTCCAGTAATCCATGTCCTTAGTCTGCTTGTCTTCAGCAAAATGTAGCAAAAATATTATATTTATACAATTAAGCTACACATGAAGCAACACTGTATTTGGACAAACTGCTTTTATATATATATATATATATATATATATATATATATATATATATATATATATATATATATATATATTAAGCTACAGGTGTACAAACACCCTATTTTGATTGACTGATATCCTAAATATATCCCAAAAATATATAATTAATCTAAAGTTGAATTATCAACCAATTTGAAAAGACTACTGTTCTAGATCTATTCTACTTTTTTTCTAATATAAAATAAATTATATATATATATATATATATATATATATATATATATAATTTAAACATCTCTATAGTATATCTAAGCTACAGATGTAGCAATACCCTATTTGAACAAACTTATTTTTTTTTTGTTAACAAATATAGCTTTAAAAAAAGCTTTAAAAAATAAATATTAGCAGACTTTTGTATAGCTTTTAAAAAAGCTTTGAGAGAAAATGGCTAATATTGCTATAATATTGTACAGACAACACACGATTTTCCACTTTTAACAGGTTTGATCTCTGCAACAACTATCCTAACAGACTGTTTATTGCAAACTGCGTCAGATAATACAATAGGTTTATATTTCTACTGTCTAAAAGCGTGAGCGAGGGGGCGTGGTTTGCCGCGAGCGACACACGTGACTTGCTGCGAATGAGAAGCATTGCTTCCCTTGAGCGTGCGGCGTTTGATTGACACTGGCATATAAGGGCAGTGTATTACTATTTAGTATGGTCGTATTTGATGATCAGAAGTTGTGATCGGCAATTTCTGTAACTCCGCCCACACATTATTTATATAGTAACAATGCATAGTAACTGTATAAATAATGTACACACTGACACTGAAATAATAAGCAGTTGAATAAATCATGTACAAACTGACACTGTATGCCTGAACTTTTTATCGTAAAACTATACATACACTTCCTTTCTGTACATACGGCTAAATGCTAAATTATTTAAACACTGCTATAGTGTTAGTATGTACATTATATATATACTACAACTGCTTATTAATGAAGTGTCAGTGTCTACATTATTTATACAGTCACTATGCATTGTGACTGTATAAATAATGTGAAAAAAGGAAAACAAAAGAAAAACAAAAATATCCCCAATTTTATATAGATTTCTTACTGTGTTTGGATATCATCAGTGATAATCTCCCTGGAGACCTAGAATTGGAGTAATACTCTAGTAATTAGGTCTTGCTTTGGGAGCAGTGCTTTAAAGGGACATTATACACTCATTTTTTCTTTGCATAAATGTTTTGTAGATAATCTATTTATATAGCCCATAAAGTTTTTTTTTTAATTAATGTATAGTTTTGCTTATTTTTAAATAACATTGCTATGATTTTCAGACTCCTAACCAAGCCCCAAAAATTTATGTGAATACGCTCGACTACCTACTCCAGCTTGCTCCTGTTTGTGTAAAGGGTCTTTTCATATGCAAAAGAAGGGGGAGGGGGGAGTGTCTTATTTGCCACTTGCAGTGGGCTTTCCAGCTACCTTTTCAACAGAGCCAAAGTGACAGCTTCTAAGTAAGTTTTTAAACCGTTTTATACTGGATTTTTATATCAGTATCTGTGCATCTTATTCTTTATAGTAGTGTCTATTACATGCAGTTATATGAAAATGAGTGTATACTGTCCCTTTAAGCATTAATCCAATAATTACAACAACTTGACTCAGTTCACAAGAGGTGTGAGCTGAATTCAAAAAATATGCTTCTATGCACTGTATGTGGAAAACATCTTATGAGTTCATACTATCAACACAGTACCTTAATTTATATTAAAATTTAACCTTTATTGAGTAATACTAAAATTACAGCAAAATTGCAATGATATCTGCTGCCTGTGCTTGAGCTTAAAAACTAATCTCCAAGATGTTAGAGTAATGACTTTAATAAATAGGTGGCATAAAGGAAAAAGACCCTGGGTAGAGTAGAAACTTTAACACTATTTTAGAAAAAATATTATGATAGCCTTATTCTGGCTTGTCTAAGCAGGTTCTTATGTTAAAGTGATCTATATTCCTCAGTAAAGTGAGTCTGAACCTAATGTTCTATTATCTGTCTTGGCCGGGTAATAACTTGCTATCAACTAACAGTTTCTCTCATTTAAAGGAGTCTTAGCATATATACAAAATTGTGTTATCTGGGGGGGCGGAGCCTACACTCAAAGCGGCAGGACGCGTCTTGGTGAAGCTCCAGAAGTTGGAACAGAAATTCATAAGTTTTCAGCAGCAAACTGATAATTTTGTGAACATCTAAGCAGGATTGTGTCCCTGAGACTCAGCAGCTTCCAGGAGCGGATGAAGTGACTGTGTTCCGCCTATGCTCTTTAAGTCAGCTACACTACAGTTCTGCACATAGGCCCAGAAGCCATCTTGAGACTCCCTGTAGCCACGCGGGGTTAACCAGAGGTAGACTTTGTGCAGGTTATGCAGTGCAGGTCTGGGGCTGCCGCAAATTGACCCCCCCCCCTGTACACCGGGGTTACGCTATCCTGTAATAGGATTATAACTCTCACTCCTGAGAACAACTCATTTTTTGGTGCAGCATAAATTGAATGATACCAGGAGAGGACTGTGTGGAAACTAAATTAATAAGGAGGGCATCCTTCTACTGAGATGGCGAATGCTAATCAACTCCTTCTAAGTGACATAGAAGACATACTGAGCTACCACTTTCATCAGTTATGCACGCTGATAGAAACAGAATATGAGAGCCTGAAAAATTTCATTCAACCATTGCGGGCTACTAAACATCCACAGCTGGATCAGCGGGAGGCGGCTTCTGTTACGCCACTAGTCGCAGCTAACTCTAGGGCTACCTCTGGGCGCTCCTTTTGCGGAATACAAGCGACTGGGCAGAGACATGGTGGAAGCTTACCTCTGAGAGCTGAGGCACTCTCAGCACCAATTAGCACGCCATCAGAGTTGCGGGAACCAGCTTACCTGACGATCCGGTTTGTGGAGGCCCACTGTGTCCGCATTGCGGAGCCTATCTATTCTGGGGACACGGTCGGCACGACAGAGGCGACAGGGGACATCCATTCCCCCAGAGTGATGTGGTCAGGTATTGGGCCCCTTCTCCTTGGTGCACGACGGGGATTTGGCCAGCTGCAAACACAGGATGCCTTGTTGAGCGACACACCCTTTGGCGGCCATCATGCCGGTTCCGGCCTGAAGTCTGGGGCTCTGAGATTGTGCTTCTCTGCCGATGCAGGACTTTGTTCTCGCCACCCTTCCCATAGTTTTCTCTCAAGCGAGGCATGCTTCTCACTCATGCCTAGGACCAGATCGCAGCATATAACAAGAGTCAAGGCTGGAGTGGGCTGAACTTTACTTATGCAGAGGTAGGTGGCTGCTCTAAGGCCATAACACTGCCTTTGAAGTGGACAGTTCGGTCTCATACTCAGTGGTGTACCCTGCAAGGTTTCCTATTGATTCTCTCTACATATACCCCAGAGTAAACTGAACTTTACACTTTAAGGACATTCCTATGCTGGACAATAAGTCTCCATCACCTATCTATCCTACCAGTGACTCTGAAAGTGAAGACATTGTGTGATATGATATAGTCATTGATTGTCCCTTCCACGCAAAGTAACTTATAGGATATCAGCTCTATTTAGCCAAGATCTATAGGGAGGCACAGGGGAGTGAATTCTAAAAATTAAACATGTATATATACTATATTGCACTCTCTCATAACCCAGATATTTTACATTACTAATTGGCGATTGTGGTTGGCATGCCAGGAAACTCCATATGTTGATTTTATTTATCCTTCTATAACTATAAGTTGATGTAATGGTATATAGTGGCCTAGAATTTTTGTAATTACAATGCTCAATGCCATTAGAATGACGCCACTCTTTTAAAATAAATACAGCGCCTTCCTGTCTGCATAATGGAGATTTTAGACCACTTATAGCTCATGTGGCCCTTATGTTATTCCCTATTAGTGGGTTCTCTCAACATCCCTGTTGCCATATATGATTTTTCTGACTAGCTATTCTTGAAGCTTGTTGTTAGTGCATTATGTTTAACTTTATCTTGATGTTTTCATATATATTTGTGTTCACTATTTGTTAGTGTTTAAAGTTCTCTCTAATATACCTAGGTCCAGCAGTGACTCATTTATATGTTATTCTTCCTCCTCCCTACTATAAGCATACAACTAGGTTCAAGAGTGACCTTTAGAGTCTTCGGAGGAATTCAGCATAGAACATGTTATAAAAATGGAGGATTGAATTGTATATCTTTTTTATCCGTTGTTATTACTTAATGCTTGCACCAATAACTATTGTTAAACTAGAAAGAATGCCATTTATGCTTTTTGAAAATCTTTAAGTGGGATATTGCAGTGCTTTCTAGACTCTACATTTCCATAAGCTGTTTAGCCTGCTATATGTTTTCCTTGTTTTATTATTTTTACTTATTCAGGTCCAAGAGTGACCATGTTGAACATTAGAGCACCTCCCTGAGTCTTTTAATATGTATGGGCCCATGAGTGGCTCCTTTAAATAATGGAGGTGCAATCATTCTCTATATAATTAAACAGAAAATGTGAGGTTTATCTTTAGTACCATCTGCATACCTGTGTAGCAACAGATATGATTGCGCATTGTGTCAATACTATTTCTATGTTTGTTTCTTTCTATTTTATTTCTGTATGTGATTTTTGTACTTCAATATGCTTGTTATCACACATTTCTAACCTCAATAAAAATTTATTAAAAAAAAAAAAAAAAAATTGTGTTATCTAGTACCATCTGCCTAATAGAGGCTCTGATTAGCTATACTTATATTGATAATATGGATATCCTCAGAGATACTAGAAATGCTAAATTATTGTGCAGTCTTTTGTTTATGTGTGCTCCTTTAAAGTGTATCAAGGAAAAAGCAACTACTGCTGATTATATATAGCCATTTAGTTTGTTGGATGACAGTATGTATGAGGCTAAATTACTGGTTGCTAGTGTTTCATCGAAAATGTATTGAAGCACTCTTTATGGTTTAAACCATTGTGAGAAGTCTTGGGACTAACAGAACTTATCTAGCGTGTTTAAAAGCGTTAGGTACAATTGGCTGTTTGAATATTGAGATCAACCATAAGCTTTATAATATCAGCCTATAAGTAGCCACTATTGGCTTGGTATACTAGCACTTGGTTATTGGAGTATCTCGGTTTATTACCTTAAATTTCCCCTTCTAGTATCCTGATATTACTGCAGTTTCAATAAATTCTGGGTGATCGGAATCACAAAGTATGTAAATTAACTGCCGTCGTTTTAACACTGCTAGTTTTCTATTAGGTTGTCAAAAAAACTTATGTTTGCCCACTAATGCTTACAATGTTAACCATTTAGTTACCGCAGCTATGCAGCAGATATTACCTTGTATTTACCGCTATACTGGGTGACTTTCGGTTATCGTCACCCAGTTTACCTTTTAATTACCTTTGCTGTATAGCTGAAGCAACCTTTTGTGTTACCGCTATGCTGGTGAATTAAGAATGTTTTAAGTAACTTTATACTAAGTAATTATTGAGCCACCATACTACTCCGATTAACTTTAAATTCTTAGGCTAAATCAGCAGCAGAAAAGCACCGGCTGCGCCAGATAAATTATTAAGCCACCTTTAAATTTTTCTTTTTAAAAAGTTTCATTAAATATTAACAACATTGGAGAGCAACTTAAAAATTAAGGAAACCCCTGACGCCACGTTTCCCATACGCTTCCTCAGAGGGGGTTACACGAGGCGGCAAAACGATCAGTTTAAATTGCCGGTCTGAACACTCCCTCTGCTACCATTCGTTAAGATTACCAGTGGATTGGTTGGATCAGCCAATTGTCAATCAAACTTACTCTTGCAGTGTTATCAAAAAATATATTCGTAGACCCTGAAATATTACTTAAAAACGGAATGTGGCATTAGTATATGGAAGTGTCTTATACTTAATTTGTAATGTGACAGCTTATAATACTGATGTGTCTATTATTTTCTTTTCTTTTTGCCTTTCATCTTGGGCTGAGGATAACATTTGGTTAGCGTTTACCTTGTCATTTAGTGATAGAAGATATTGATCTTATTATTCGTGTTCACATTAAATGTGATAAGTAGCAGATTACACTCTATATTTCTTACATATTATGCTGCAGGTGGCTACCCATTTATTTCACTTTAAATTACCGGTCTTAACGTACCCCTTGCCATCATTGATTAAAAATAACAGTAGATAGGTTGGGTAAGCAGACTGTCTTACAAACTTACTCATACAGTGTTATCAAAAGTGTTCATAGACCCTTGAAATATTTCTTAAACACGGAATGTGACATTAGTATCTATATGTATCTTATACTGGATTTTAAATTCATCAGCTTATGATACAAATGTATCTCTTATTATCGTTTCATTTTAGACTGGAGATAGCATTTGGTTAGCGTTTGCCTTGTCATTTTGTGATAGAAGATATTAGTCATCATATTTATATTCTTATTACATGTGAGAAGTGGCAGATTACGGTCTTGTTTTTCTTTCATATTCTATGACAGGTGGATAATCATTCATTTTTCTTTTCACACAGTTTTGATTGTGATAAGCATAAAATTTACATTTCACTTCTCCTGTTTAGAAAAAACTCAAAGCTATCTCAGAACATGCTTATAAAAGATATTTTTATCTTATCATTCTGTTTAAGTTGGTCTAAGGTCTAATGTATGTTAAGAAGAACGAGCCTACTTACTGTAAGGAGCAGAAATACTGCTGTACCTCGTGTTGGACTATTGTATACTGAAACCTGACTCACTGTTTAGTGCTTGTAGTAATATGAACTTAAATTTTTTATTTTTTTTGGATTCATCTAGTTGTGATAAATTAAATTATCATGTGACTCAGTGATACAATAATAAATAATAATAAAAAATAATACAATGTGAATTAAAAACTCTAATAGAAGTGATTATAAAAT
This sequence comes from Bombina bombina, assembly GCF_027579735.1. Classification (NCBI taxonomy): domain Eukaryota; kingdom Metazoa; phylum Chordata; class Amphibia; order Anura; family Bombinatoridae; genus Bombina; species Bombina bombina. The sequence continues at coordinate 451,660,112 of NC_069502.1, forward strand.
ACTAAAAAATTAATTTTAGTGTATTGATTAAGTGAAAAAAGTGTACTAAAATTAGTTTATATGGAGTTAAAGGTTATATTCATTACATGAATACTCCATATTATGCTCATATTTTTAAACAAAACTATGATGTGCTCTTAGATAGGAATAATAATTGTGCCTTCGTGAACCTAATGCCATAAATAATTCTATAATTCCATCTGATTAAATGTTTTTGGAATATGAAAAACCATTCCATAGAGCTGAACAGTTTTAACAATATTCCTAAGTGCCAAAGTAAGAATGTTAATTAAGGTGACAATTACATGACTGTGCTGTGCATGAATAGTTGTGATAATAATCGTGAATGTACCTTATTTATCACTTACTATTGAATCAGTGCTAATAGTTTAACAGCTGTACTTGTTACCTCAGCTTTGTCAAAAAATGACATATATTAAACTTAAAATTTAAAATCAAAAATTCAAAGTTTCATTATGTTCAAATTTAAGTCATAAATGATGGAGATTTTCAGGTCATTGCATATGAGGCACATGACATTTTAAATATGGTCTCATTATTCCACTCATTGAATGACTTTATTTATTTCTGTTGTTTTTGGACATTATGGTAGTTGACTATAGTTAAATTATAATCTTTATTTACAAATATACGTTATAGTTGTTACTATCATTTAGTCCCTGTGGTTTAACACTTTGTAATAAATGTATCCATTTACATTCCATTCTTAAGAGGGTTTCCTCTATATTTCCTCCTCTTATTCCTAAGAAGATTTTTGTAATACTGCAAACTTTAATGATTGATCATTGCTGTTATGTTTTGCAAGGAAATGTTTAGCCACACTTGTTAATATTTTTCCTTTTTCTTGATCCTTTATGGCATTGCGGATGTTGCGACAACGTTCCATGACCCTTGTTCTGACTTGTCTCGTTGTCATCCCCATGTAATAAAGTTTACATGGGCATTGTAGGATGTAAACCACTCCTATTGAGGTACATGAAAAATGTTCTGAGATGGTATGTTTTTGGCCATATTTGTCAGTGATCTCTTTTATTTTCCAAACTTTAGAACAGGTGTTACACGTTCCACAGGGAAACATTCCTGGTGAATTACTTGTCTTTTTTGGTCTGTGAATGTAGTGGCTTTTAACCAATGTATCCTTTAAATGTTTTGGTCTTTTATATCCCACTGATACTCTTTCTCTGATCTGGGTAGCCAGGAACTAAATGGCTATATATAATCAGCAGTAGTTGCTTTTTCCTTGATACACTTTAAAGGAGCACACATAAACAAAAGACTGCACAATAATTTAGCATTTCTAGTATCTCTGAGGATATCCATATTATCAATATAAGTATAGCTAATCAGAGCCTCTATTAGGCAGATGGTACTAGATAACACAATTTTGTATATATGCTAAGACTCCTTTAAATGAGAGAAACTGTTAGTTGATAGCAAGTTATTACCCGGCCAAGACAGATAATAGAACATTAGGTTCAGACTCACTTTACTGAGGAATATAGATCACTTTAACATAAGAACCTGCTTAGACAAGCCAGAATAAGGCTATCATAATAATTTTTCTAAAATAGTGTTAAAGTTTCTACTCTACCCAGGGTCTTATCCTTTATGCCACCTATTTATTAAAGTCATTACTCTAACATCTTGGAGATTAGTTTTTAAGCTCAAGCACAGGCAGCAGATATCATTGTAATTTTGCTGTAATTTTAGTATTACTCAATAAAGGTTACATTTTAATATAAATTAAGGTACTGTGTTGATAGTATGAACTCATAAGATGTTTTCCACATACAGTGCATAGAAGCATATTTTTTTAATTCAGCTCACACCTCTTGTGAACTGAGTCAAGTTGTTGTATAAATAATGTGTAGGCTGAGCCGCCTCCCAATAATAAACCAGACACTTTAAAACCAATATTTCCACCATCCCCAAAAAAATGCAACTGAGCCGCTTCAAAATAAAAATCCCAAAACTTTAAAACCAAATTTCAGCAATCCCCACAAAACTGCAACTAAAATTAATAACCCCTAATCCGACAACCCCCCACATTGCAATCTACCTAATACACAACCAGATTACGAGTTTTACGTTATGCCTGGATCACTAATAACTTGCAAGTTATTTTCACTGCTCACCTTTAATAGCGCTGCTATTACAGGTTTGCAAAAAAATGGCTTGTGCAGGTGATATGGTTGCGTTGAGCTCCATACCTCACCCAAATACAAGTTGTGTTTTGACGTGCTCATGCACGATTAGACATCAATGGGGAGAGCCAGTTTAAAAAAAGCCTAACACCTGCAATCGCGGAGCGTAAAGATCCATAACGCAGCCCCACTGATGTCTACGGGGGAATTTTTTTTATTTTTAAACCTAACACCCTAACATAAACCCCGAGTCTAAACACCCCTAATCTACCGCCCCTTACATCGCCGACACCGACATTACAATTATTAACCCCTAATCTGCCACCCCCAATGTCGCCGGCATCTACCTACACTTATTAACCCCTAATCTGCTGCCCACAATGTCACCACTACTTACCTACACATATTAACCCCTAATCTGCCGCCCCCAACGTCGCCGCCACCTACATACATTTATTAACTCCTAATCTGCAGCCCCCAATGTCACCGCCGCCACTTTACTAAAGTTATTAACCCCTAAACCTCTGGCCTCCCACATCACTAACACTAAATAAATATATTAACCCTTAACGTAACCCTAAGTCTAACCCTAACATAACCCTAACACCCCCTAACTTTAATATCATTAAAATAATTCTAAATAAAACTTACTATTAATAACTAAATAATTCCTATTTAAAACTAAATACTTACTTACCTGTAAAATAAAACCTAAGCTAGCTACAATATTACTAATAGTTACATTGCAGCTATCTTAGGTTTTATTTTTATTTCACAGCTAAGTTTGTATTTATTTTAACTAGGTAGACTAGTTAGTAAATAGTTATTAACTATTTACTAGCTACCTAGTTAAAATAAATACAAATTTACCTGTAAAGTAAAACCTAACCTGAGTTACACTAACACCTAACATTACAATAAAATTAAATAAATTAGTTTAACAAAATACATTTATCTAAATTACCAGCAAAAAAACCACACAAAATTACACCAAATAAAAAAAGAAATTATCAAAAATAAAAATGAATTACTCCTAATCTAATAGCCCTATAAAAATAAAAAGCCCCCCCAAAATAAAAAAAACCCCTAGAATACACTAAACTGCCAATGGCCCTTAAGAGGGTCTTTGCGGGGCAATGCCCCAAAGAAATCAGCTCTTTTACCTGTAAAAAAAAATACAAACAACCCCCCAACAGTAAAACCCACCACCCACACAACCAAACCCCCCAAATAAAATTCTATCTAAATAAACCTAAGGTAACCATTTCCCTGAAAAGGGCATTTGGATGGGCATTGCCCTTAAAAGGGCATTTAGCTCTTTTACATTGCCCAAAACCCTAAGCTAAAAATAAAACCCACCCAATAAACCCTTACAAAAAACCTAACACTAACCCCCGATGATCCACTTACAGTTTTTGAAAATAGGATGAACACTCAATCCTATTGGCTGATTGCAACAGCCAACAGGATTTTTCACCCTTAATTCCTATTGGCTGATATAATTCTATCAGCCAATCGGAATGTAAGGGACGCCATCTTGGATGACATCATTTAAAGGGAAACTTCATTCTTCAACAGCCTTTGGAAGAAGAGGATGCTCTGCACCGGATGTCTTGAAGATGGACCCGCTCCGCGCTGGATGGATGAAGATAGAAGATGCCGTCTGGATGAAGACTTCTGCCCGCTTGAATGAAGACTTCTTCCGGCTTCAAGGAGGACTTCTGCCCGCTTGCATGAAGGCTTCTGCCGCCTGGATGAGGATGGATATCCGGTCTTCAAAAACTGTAAGTGGATTGTCGAAGGTTAGTGTTAGGTTTTTTGAAGGGTTTATTGGGTGGGTTTTATTTTTTTTCTTTTATTTTTTTTTTTTAAAATAAGCTTTATTGTCAATGAAAAGAAAGTCAAAAATACATAATTAAATGGTGACAGACATATAGTGATATCAATACTTTGACAGGGATTTGTTACATTGTGCTATACAATTTCCAATCACTACTAAATATGCCAGACATTTCAGTGCTAAATGTATATAGCAAAGTAGTTCCGGGCCGCCAATTTTCATATAATCAAATGTATATTAGCTTAAGTTCAAAATTTCCAAGCTTATTGTTTTTAATATTTTTAAATTAACATAATGTTGATAATAAAGTGAGTCATAGTTATAAATATGTGTCGTGCCGGGATAAGAGTATCCGGAGAGAGTTCAGTGAATAGTAAGAAGAGCTCGGGGAAGGAGATAAGAGAGAGAGGGTGGGTTTTATTTTTAGCTTAGGGTTTTGGACAATGTAAAAGAGCTAATTACCCTTTTAAGGGCAATACCCATTAAAATGCCCTTTTCATGGCAATGGTTAGCTTAGGTTTATTTAGATAGGATTTTATTTGGGGGGGTTTGGTTATGTGGGTGGTGGGTTTTACTGTTGGGGGTTGTTTGTATTTTTTTTTACAGGTAAAAGAGCTGATTTCTTTGGGGCAATACCCCACCAAAGGCCCTTTTAAGGGCCATTGGCAGTTTAGTGTAGGCTAGGTTTTTTTTATTTTGTGGGGGCTTTTATATTTTGATAGGGCTATTAGATTAGGAGTAATTCGTTTTTATTTTTGATAAAAAAATGTTTTATTTGGTGTAATTTAGTGTTTATTTTTTTTGTAATTTAGATAAATGTTTTTTGTTAATTGAATTTATTTAATTTTATTGTAATGTTAGGTGTTAGTGTAACTCAGGTTAGGTTTTATTTTACAGGTAAATTTGTATTTATTTTAACTAGGTAGCTAGTAAATAGTTAATAACTATTTACTAAATAGTCTACCTAGTTAAAATAAATACAAACTTAGCTGTGAAATAAAAATAAAACCTAAGATAGATACAATGTAACTATTAGTTATATTGTAGCTACCTTAGGCTTTATTTTACAGGTAAGTAAGTATTTAGTTTTAAATAGGAATTAGTTATTAATAGTAGGTTTTATTTAGATTTATTTTAATTATATTTAAGTTAGGGGGGGTTAGGGTTAGGGTTACCTTAGGGTTAGGTTTACGGGTTAATAGGTTTATTATAGTGGCGGAATGGGCGGATGGCAGATTAGGGGTTAATTATATTTAAATATTGTTTTTGATGCGGGAGGGCGGTGGTTTAGGGGTTCATCATTTTATTATAGTGGTGACGATGTGGGGGAGTGGCGGAATAGGGGTTAATACATTTTTAAGTAGCGGCAATGTCCGGAGCGGCAGATTAGGGGTTAATAAATTTAGTATAGTGTTTGCGAGGCGGGATGGACTCTGTTTAGGGGTTAATAGGTAGTTTATGGGTGTTAGTGTACTTTGTGACAGTTTAGTTATGAGTTTTATGCTACAGCTTTGTTTCTGCGGGCAGTTAGTTTTTTTTGTTCATACTTCGTGTGGGTGGTTATTTTTTTTTTTTTAATACTTCTTGCGGGTGGTTAGGTTTTTTTTCCGTAATGCTCCGTTTGCCTATGCTGCATCCAGGTGGATTTCGAAAATGGCAGGATGGTGAAAGAATCCACCATTGGCTGCTTGCGAAGCTAACATTATTTTGGATGCGCACGCAGTCAACATTCCTTTGAGGATGCGTGTGCAACTGGTGACACCGACGGATGCGTTACAAACGCGATTATAGTATAGATGAATGAACTTGAAAAGAAAAAAGTCACCACTATGCTCCTTCACTGGGTGTTGTCACATGTGGGTCCAAATCACTGTTATCAATATTGAGTTATAAGACATCAACAAGCTTGTACCAGGATTTTTTACGAGGTGCCGCTATCCGCTATAGGACCTGCAGTGTGGTCTTCAAATAATATATTCTACAAAATACAAGTGCAACAGCTCTTCCTTGACTCAAGAGTAATACATTTAATAAATAAAAGCATGCAATGATAATGCATTATATATATAAACACTTTTGTGCTTTAAAACAAATCAGTTTTAAATGTCCACCTTTTTAACAATCTTTTCCGGTAGCCGTGATGGAGTGGAAGACTTTTGACCATGTTCCAAGGAGATCATCAAACAGGTGGACTTTTAAAACTGATGTGTTTTAAGGCTCAAATGTTTTTATATTTTGTATGTGCATTATCATTGCATGTATTTATATATTAATTGAATTACTCTTGAGTCGAGGATGCTCTGTTGCATTTGTGTTTTGTATAAAATTAATAATCCACTATGAGGTGTCTCCTTTTTTCAGTTTGGTTCTTTTTTCTTCATGGACAGACCTTCTAACTTGTCCCTTTCCCTCAAACAGATTTCAGTAAAGATAACCATACTCCTATGCCTGGCCGCATTTCAGCGGGTCTAAGACATTAAAGCTCTTGATGTTCATAATGTCCCTTAGGGTGTTTATTTTTCTATTTCTCGCAGGACCAAGTCATACTTTTAAGTTTTGTTTTATTCTTACTTTCCAGAGGAACCTCAAGCTTCTGAAAAAAAGGGAGGGTTAGACCCAATCGCCCAGATAGGAACCTCTGGCTGTGCACAAAAGGCCCCCTAACTAGGCCAAAGGGAAATGAAAATAGAAATGGGTGTGCAAAGCGCCTAGAAAAGGCTGAGGTGAAAGAGTGTGATATGGAAGCTCAAATGTTGGCTAAGTAGTATGTGTCCGCTTGGATTGAAAAGGTTCTGCTTTAATTACAATACAACCAATATACAATACTTGAATTTCATAAACAATGTATAAAAAAAAAAGAATAATAAAGGAGTTATGCTTACTAGCTGGGTCAACGCGTTTCTGCCCTAAATCAGGCCTTTATCAAAAAGTCTTGATAAAGGCCTGATTTAGGGCCAAAACGCATTGACTTAGCTGGTAAGCATAACTCCTTTATTATTCGTTTTTTTATACATTCTATACTATCAGTTTACTTTCCATAGGGATGTCAAAAATCAAACAAGACGATTCAAGGAGCATCCAGGATTCCATTTGAGGATAACTCCTATCAAACAACAAGTTGGTTTACTTTCACACTGTGAATTACAATATTTTTTTTATTAACATTGCACTGACACTCAAGAGTCACACTTTGACTTGCAGCTTTATTGACACTTCAGGATTTAACATTTTCAATATTTTTATATTTTTTCACAATCATTTTTAATTTTTCTCCTTTTTTATATTTTTCATTTTTGTCACACAGACCTATATTCCATGTCTGTTCCATGTTTTTTCGCATACATGTGTATTTTTTCAATTTGTGTGTTTTGACTTTATCCCTTTGGTAACCCATTGGGACTGTTTGCCATACTCTGTTCTCTACATTTTGCATGGTTTTGAACTGTCACAACTTCTATTTTTTATTCTATTTTTATATGGTTCATTGACACCTACCACATTTGTTCCACGTTTAGATTTCTGCCCTCACTCATTGCAGACACTATCTTATTTAGTCATTTAGACATCATGGATCCATGATCTACTAAATATTTATTGCTACCATTGTTTTATTGTTTTATCCCCTGTTTTTATCATTCGATTGTTATTGATTGTTTATGAAATTCAAGCATTGTACATTGGTTTTATTGTAATTAAAGCAGAGCCCTTTCAATCCAAGTGGACACATACTACTTAGACGCCATTTGAGCTTCCATATCTCACTCTTTCACCTCTGCCTTTTCTAGGCACTTTGCACATCCATTTCTAGTCTCAAGCTTGTGTTGCTCTTTGTCTTAAAGCTTATCTTGCCAAGTAGCTTTGTGTTTCTTTGATGGGGCCTTTACTCATTTGTTCCTCCTCACCATCCTGTGTGCATCTCTACTTTGGCTTAGAGGATTAAATGGCTCATGTATGAGGTGGCAATTTTCCCCTCTTTTAGAGACCATTCGGTCACAGGTCCTTTTCTATCCATCTGTAACCTTTAGGACTTAATGGCAGTGGCAGATTGGTCCACAGTCTCTGTTTTTTTCTAAATTTTACATTAAACCTGTTACTCAAGCATTTTATTCTGTCCTTTCAGGGTGTTCAATATGCAAAATATGAAGACTTCTGTATAGCCATAACATAAAATTCAGATTATTCTAACTTTGGTGCCTAAATAATCTAGATTTTATTAACCCCTTCGCTACTGGGTATTTCAAGGAAAAACTTGCCAAAAATAACGGAGAATTTTTAACATTTATGCTATAACTTCCTTTAAAAATAAATATAATTGTAGATGGAATGGTGGCGCTGTCCTCCTCCGCGATCCAGCCTTGGATGGTTTACTGATTCTGAATGCATCAAAAGGAAGAACCAACTTAGTGCAATACAGCAAAACTTTAGGGGTGCACTAAATGGAAAGTATTCACAGGAATACTTAGAAGTAAACAAATATGTTAATTTAGAAATAGCCAGAATCTTGTTGCATCAAAAGCAAATTACAGTTAGACATGTGCTTTTCGTTTCATCCGAATCGAAATTTGGACAAATTTGTCAAATTCGGAGCTTTGGATCGATTTGAATTTCTGAATTACCCTAGCAACGTCTCCTTCCCTGCTCGTTGTCAGGGGCTGTGTTGGGTCCAGATGCATGCAGCGCTGACGTCATCACCGCACGCTCCTCTCTCTGATGCCCATCTGGATTCCTGCGGCTTCTTCCTCTGCTTCTGGAAGTATACCCTGCAAACCATTGCCTGACAAGTTTGAAGGTACTACTGATTGCAGGGGTTTTCTTAACCAGTGCAGGCTGCACTCCTGCAATGATCCTCACACCTTTCAGTCTCACCAGCCAAGGGTCACCTTTATCATTTCTTTAATTAAAAACAAGACCCTAGCCTGGGTCTCTCCCCTTTTAGAACAGAACACTCCACTCCTGAACGACGCTGATGCGTTAATTTCTGCTCTTACTTCTGTGTTTGGAACTTCTGGCCCTACTTCTGCTACAGATATCCCACGAGCATTACAGGTTACACCTAATATACAGTACATAATACAAGTCTAATACACAGCACTTCCCACCTAACACATACCGAACTTCCAAATTTACAAAACGAATTCGAACCGAATACATACGAATTTATTCGAATCTGAATGAATCCAAAGCAAATACATTCGAATGTATCTGAATTCGAATCGATCCGAAAATGAAATTCTGAAAAATCCGAATCAGTCAGAAACAAATTTTTCTGCCGCGCACAAGTCTTATTCCAGTTTAATAAAAATATATATATAGTTTAATAGCTTGTATCATGGATAAAGCTATGGACACTGTTGCATAATAACATTTCTCAAGAGTGGTTTGAAAACACACACCAAGATTACAAGTTGTGCGCTAAACCCGGTGCGTTAATACCGCAAAATGCCAGAACAAGTTACTAAAAAACCTTCTTTTGTTGTGCAATATGGTGCGATGAGCTCCATACAGCACAAAAGCCAATGCCTGGCTTGACGAGCTCATGTACGTTTTTCCCCATAGACATCAATGGAGAGAAAGTGTTAGAAAAAAACAAACACCTGCGATCGCGGAATGGCGATCGCCATAACGAAACCCCATTGATGTCTATTGGCAAAATAAAGTTATATATAAATCTAACACCCTAACATAAACCCCTAGTGTAAGTACCCCTAATCCGTCTCCCCCTGTCATCGCTGACACTAATTAAAGTTATTAACCCCTAAACCGACGCCTTCTGACATCGCTGACATTAAATAAACATATTATCCCCTAAACAGCCGACTCCCCACATTGCCAACACTAACTAAACGTATTAACTCCTAAACCTCCAGCCCTCCACATCTCAAAACACTAAATTAAACTATTAACCCCTAAACCTAACACCCCCTAACTTTAAATTAAAATTACAATATAACTATCTTTAAATAAATAAAAGGTTACCTGAGAAATAAAAAAAACTAAGATTAAACTATATATTAATCTAACATAACTATTCTAATAAAATTAAAAAAATACCAATTAAAAATCCTAAATTACAAGATATAAAAAAACTAACACTACGAAAAAAATTAAAAACCTAAATTACCAATTTAAAAAAAACTAATACTACGAAAAAATTTAAAAAATCTAAGATTACAAAATAATAAACACTAAAATTATGAAAAATAAAAAACTCAAAAATTACAAAAATAATAAATGAAATGATCACAAATAATAAGTTAAACAGCTCTTTTACATACAAAAATTACAAATTCCCCCCTAAAAGTAAGCCCCCCCCACCCAACCAACCCCCCAAAATAAAAAACTTAAGTCTTAAAAAACCCTAAGCTACTCATTTGCCCCTAAAGGAGCATTTGTATGGGCAATCAGCTCTTTTCTGCCCACTAAAATAAAACATGCCCTAATCTAAAAAAAAAGAAAACAACAAAAAAAAACTAACACTAACCCCAAAAAATCTGAACTCCGGAAGTCCAAGTGGAGCAAAGTCTTCATCCAGGCGGCGAAGATCTTCTTCCAGGGCGGCACCATCTTCTATCTTCTTCCTGGATTTGAGCAGCCAATAGGATTTAAGCAGCTCTCATCCTATTGGCTGATTTGAATATTTCAGCCAATAGGAATGCAATGGTACCCTAATATAAAAGGGGTACCTTGCATTGAAGCTTGAGTGTGCAGCGGACAATCGATTGAAGAGGAAGATCCACGTCACTGAAGACCACGGCCGCTGAAGAGGACCAGCTCTCCAGATGAGAACCAGCGCTCCGGATCTGCACATCACTGAAGACCACTCCACACCTCCGGGAAGAGATAGAAGATGGTGCCGCTTGGATGAAGACTTTGCTCCGCCTGGACTTCCGGACTTCAGGAACAGTGAGTACATTTTCTGGGGTTAGTGTTAGGTGGGGGTTTTTTTTGGGTTGTTTTTTTTTAGAATAGGGTATTTTTTATTTTAATAGGCACAAAAGAGCTGATTGCCCTTTTAAGGGCAAATCCAATACAAATGCCCCTTTATGGGAAATGGGTAGCTTTGTTTTTTTTTAGACTTAGGTGGACTTTGCAATTTTTGTAGGTAAAAGAGTTGTTTAACTTAGGACAATGCCCTACAAAGGCCATTTTAAGTGCTATTGGTAGTTTATTGATAGATTAGGGGGTGACTTTTGGGGTAACTTTTTTGTTTTTATAGGGCTATTAGATTAGGTTTAATTTTTATTATTTTGGATAATTTCGTTTATTATTTTTTGTAATCTTAGATTTTATTTTATTTTTCATAATGTTAGTGTATGTTTTTTTGTAATGTTAGATTATTTTTAATTTTCGTAAGTTTAGTGTTTGTTTTTTATAATGTTAGGTTTTGTAAATTTTTTCGTAGTGTTAGGATTTTTTAATATTGTAATTTAGGTTTTTTATTTTTATTTTATTTAATTTTTTTAAAATAGTAATGTTAGGTTAATTTATAGTTTAATCTTATTTTTTTTCCACAGTAAAATTTATTTATTTTAAGATAGTTATATTGTAAGTTTAATTTAAAGTTAGGGGGGGTGTTAGGTTTAAGGGTTAATAGCTTAATTTAGTGTTTTGCGATGTGGGGGGCCGGCGGTTTAGGAGTTAATAGGTTTAGTTTAGTGTTGCCCATGTGGGGGGCCGGCGGTTAAGCGGTTAATAGGTTTTTTTATAGTAGTAGCAATGTGGGGGGCCGGCGGTTTAGGAGTTAATAGGTGTTTTTAGGGTTGGCTATGTGGGTGGGCGGCGGATTAGGGTTTAATAAGTTTAATATAGTATTTGCGATGCGGGGTGGCGGTTTAGGGGTTAATAAGTAGTTTATGGGTGTTAGTGTACTTTGTAACATTTTTGTTATGAGTTTTGTGAAACATTTTTTTTTTGCAAAATCCATTACTACTGGTCTCAGATAGCGGAATGGATCAGGGCGGTATAAGCTTTGACACTAGCGTTATAGCCAGACCACACAACATGTAATATGGGAGACCTCAACATTCCACACTGAAAAGTAATTTTGTGAGTGTGGAATGGAGAGTTGCGTAAAGGCTAAAATGCTAGCAGTATAGTTGTACTGCTGCGACTTGTAATACGGGAGACCTGGATACTCCGCGTGCAATGGCCAATTTTTCAGCGGTATAGCCATACCGCAACCCTTGTAATCTTGCTAACAATGAACTAAATTCTACTTTTTTCCTGTGACAATATAAATGAAATTGTATGTCCGACTACCATATTCTAAACCGTAAACACATGTGTGGAGGATGGTTTACCATTATGCAAACAATCCAAGCCATTGACAGTCTGGCACTATACAGTTTAGGGCTTATTTTTATTATTATTATTATTATTATTATTATTATTATTATTATTATTATTATTATTATTATTATTATTATCATTTTATCAATAATAATAAAATTCAACCCTACCACCTTCCTGATCCCTCACAAAAAGCTCTCAAACCCTTTGACCTCCCACTCGTCACAGTCATCTTTGGTACTGGCACCTGTCTGCCAGTACTTAATCTAATTTGTGTGGTTTTATATATATATATATATATATAAATTATTTTTTTTCTGTAGAGTAGTGGTCCCCATCTCCCCCCTCCTTTATGTAGAATGCCCCAACCCCCCCATTTCCCCCCTTTGCTGTAGTGTAGTGAGGCATCCCTTCCTCTCCCTTCAAAAAACATTTCTGTAAGTAGGGTCCACCTACTCGCTCCATTTTCCTGCCCTCTCTGCCGCTGGGCCTTCTACCCAACTTCCACCTTTCCTCCCACACTACCCATGGGCACTGTCTGTAACAATCAGGCATCTGCCTTCATATGGAACCAGAGCATGGATTGTGCTCCATTACCATATAAAGAGAGATGCCTGCAGTATTCGATCGGGTTGAATTGCGGTGATGTCTGTCCACCTCCTCAGAGCAGGCCTTCAGTTATGGAGCAGCTTCATAACTGAAGGCTCGCCAGAAACACGGGGCGTCAAGCTCCAAACGGAGCTTGATAGATATGCCCCAAAAAGGCTTGTCGCTCCTAAACCACGTGACTGAAATATACCAAACTTTTACAAATTGTGGCTACATAGCCACCATTCAGCAAGCACTTCCGAGGTGCTGAACCAAAAATAGGCCTGCTCCTAAGCTTATATTCCTGCTTTTTCAAATAAAGATAGCAAGAGAACAATGAAAAATTGATAATAGGAGTAAATTAGAAAGTTCCTTAAAACTGCATGTTCTATCTGAATCATGAGAGAAAAATTTGGGTTTTGTTTCCCTTTAAGCTCTCCTTGAATTCAGGCAGTACTGTCTCTCAGTCTTTTTTTTTATGATTAATTTATAAAGCACAGGACAAATTCTAAAACCTTCTAAAGAGACATTTTATCAATTGCACTTTATCTGTGGCCAAATGCAATTATTTGCCAGTGTCCATTTAAAACATGCATAGATATTATACATGATGATGTTCAAAGCATTTTATTCAGTTAATGTTATTATCTTCTGTAATAATAGGCAATACATGTACAATGGTTTTGTGAATACAAAAATAAAAACTAGACAAAAAGAAAGAAAAACAAATGAATCTATGGACAGTTATTCCAAATTAAACTAACTAGATATGGAAATGAAACAGTGCAGAGGATGGTGATGTTTGAATATTGATAAATTATAATTATGGCCTTTGTTTCCTGTTGATTCCTTGTTTATTTATATCCATACAATTTACAGTCTCCTGAACCATGACTGCACAATGATGCTGGCTGGCTCATATATTTGGCCTAGGGACATAGTGACAGCAAAATATGCAATATCCAGATGGTAAATAAGAAAGAATATCAGCTTTGTATGAAAATGAATATATGCTTGTATTATATGACTATCACAGTGATATAGCACTGCAGGGAGAAGTCTGGCTCATATAAACATACCAGGTCACTGATTGAATATCCTCACTCCTGGTTAATAATAGTAAAATAAAATTATTTATTAACACAAAACCCAGCACTCACAGGCCCCTATTTATGAAAGTCTGCGGACCTGATCCAACAGTGCGGATCAGGTCCGCCAGACCTCGCTGAATACGGCGAGCAATACGCTCGCCGTATGCAGCATTGCACCAGCAGCTCACAAGAGCTGCTGGTTCAACGCCGCCCCCTGCTGACTCGGGGCCAATCGGCCGCCAGCAGGGGGGTGTCAATCAACCCGATCGTACTCGATTGGGTTGATTTCCGACGATGTCTATCCGCCTGCTCAGAGCAGGCGGAAAGGTTATGGAGCAGCGGTCTTTGTGACCGCTGCTTCATAACTGCTGTTTCTGGCGAGCCTGCAGGAATTGTCTGGTATTTCGGGGTTGGACTAACCTTATTATGCAGAAGAGGGTTCTACTCTGTGAAAAACATTACTGAGTTAAAAAGAAGCTGCACCCAGATGATAAAACACCATAGAACAAGCCAGCAAGTTATTGAGCTGGTTGTTCATTCCTGCAAGTCCGTTTCTCTGTGTGTGTGCATATATACGTGTGTGTGTATATATACGTTTGTGTGTATATATACGTGTGTTTGTATATATACGTGTGTGTGTATATATACGTGTGTGTGTGTGTGTATATATATATATATATATATATATATATATATATATACACGTGTGTATGTGTGTGTATATATATATATATATATATATATATATATATATATATATTACACCGGTGGTATGCACTCACTCCTGAGTATTGCATACATTGCCTGGGTGACACATCAAAAAATAGAATAGAATTTCATGTATAAAACTTAACTTATATGTGATGTGAATCATCAATTACAGATACAGTTTTAAAGCTTTAAGACCTGTGAGTGCCCTCCTTTTGTACATGAAACATGCTGGTATCTTCTGTTTCACAAGTCAACTCTTCAAAGGCGAGACGCTTTCTTGCTGGCGAATTGGGTATACTACAAGTAGCAATAAGAGAAGGAGCAGGACTGGATGGTGATGTCAGAGCTGGAAATGGACTGTCAGTTGATGTTGATGATCTGGGATCCAAATGACTGTCTGTCGATGATGATGATCTGCGTGCTGATGGACTATTAGAAAAGTAAGTCTCTATGGAGGTTTGAAGTGTAGCTCTCTTCTTTTCTCTGTAGATTTCTTTGTAACAGGAATAAGCCCCTGAAATGTTACCATTGACCGTGGAGCTTCTTTCAAAGTCCCTATCATGCTTTTCAAAAAGAGCCATGGCGCTATCAAGATGACGGAAAGCTTGAAAGAGAATTTTTGAAGTTAAGCCTTCAGGCTGTTCAATGGTCTCAACCCCATTTTGCACATCTTCTTCTTCTCTCTCCTCTTCAAGTTCCAGAAGATCTTTATTGCTGAGGGGCTCAGTATGGGACGCAAGCAGTTCAGCAACATCTTCTGGCTCTGCTTCCAGCTCTAACTGCCTTGCCATGTCTACAATATTTTCAGCAACTAGCTACAGAATCATCAACGTCTTCAGAATCAACAGCTAACTGTGGGCATCATTTTTTCCAGGCCCTTTTCATTGTGGTATCCTTTATGTCATTCCAAGCATCTCTTTTAATGCAATCCAAGATGTTGTAGCTTTTCCAGAATTTCGATAGGACTTCTTGCCCTGCTCCTTCTTCTTTGTCTATTGCTGCAATACACTTACTGAATGTTCTTTTTAAGTAGTTTAACTTGAAGGCAGCTATGACACATTGATCCAGGGGCTGCAGTAATGAGGTGGTATTTGGTGGTAGGAATTCCACTCTAATGTTAGGGTTGAGCTCATCTAGTGTTCGAGGGTGTCCAGGGGCATTATCAACAAGCAGCAAAATGTTGAAAGGGATATTATTGTCCTTGCAATAAGCTTTCACCTCTGGAACAAAGCAGGTGTCAAACCAATCCTCAAAAAGGGCTGCAGATACCCATGCTTTTTTATTAGCCCTCCAATGCACTGGAAGTCTAGTTTTAATGTAGTTCTTCAAAGCTCTTGGATTTTGAAAACGGTAAATTAACAAAGGCTTTAGCTTTAAGGTACCAGAAGCATTGCCACCTAACAGAAGGGTTATTCTATATTTAGCTGGCTTGTAGCCTGGCATTGATTTTTCCTGTCTTGCAATGAAGGTTCTTGCAGCATCTTCTTCCAGAATAGACCAGTCTCATCCACATTAAAAATTTGATCCATGGAGTAGCCTCCATCTTCAATAATTTTTGCAAAATCACTTGGATAGCTTTCTGCAGCCTCAGTATCTCAGCAGCTGCCTCTCCTTGTACTTTGATGTTATGTAGATTAGACCTCTTCTTAAACCTATCAAACCATCCATGGCTTGCAACAAATTCAGCATCTTTGCTGCTTCACCTTTCTTAGCCTTCAGGTCATTGAATAAGCTTAAGACTTTACTTTGTATAATTGCCTGGTTTACAGGAACATGGCGTGTTGTCTGATTTTCTATCCAAAGTATTAGGAGTCTCTCCATGTCTGCAACAATGCTATCCCTTTTTCGAATTGTTGTGGTGTTAACAGGTGCACTTTTAACCTCTGCAACAATTTTTTCTCTGTTCTTCATGACTGTGTTAATTGTGGTCCTAGTGAAGCCTAGCTTTCGGCCTATTTCAGCTTGAATTACACCTTCATCATACAATCTAATAATTTTAAGCTTCATATCCAAGGTAATAGATTTACTGCATTTCTTTTTTTCTGCCATCATTGCAAAGCTCCAACAATCAGTCAGCTCTAGGTAAAAGTACATTTGTACTGTATGCCAAGCGTGTTACAATCAGTACTGTACGTGTACTGTATACAGTATATGTTCCCCAAAGTTCTATGTAGTGGTATAGTGCAGTATTATGGCAGGAATAAAATACCAATTTGGGTGCAGTAATCTTCTATACACAGTGTACTGTACTCACGATTCACTTTTTAACTTGCAAAGTGCGTTAGTGCGCGGTTGCTAGACAGTGAGCGGAAACCCCACCTCTTCCTGGTGCGCAGCAACATCTTCCTTGGGCACGGCAACCTCTTCCTGAACCATAGAGACTAACTGTTCATGTGCGCAGGCGCCGGTTTTTATCCGTTCTCCCGAGTGACCGTAAAGAGAGGGTCCGTAATAGCTATGTACGTACTTGCGAGTGTCCGTAAAGTGAAGGTCCGTAAAGCGGGGTATGCCTGTACTATCTATCAAAATTCATTAGCATATATTTTTAAACCTGACCATTTATACAGAGCCCAGAACCACGCTAATAGGATGCTTAGTGCAGCAGATCCCAGAACCTTCACTGAAGGAGACTACAGGTGATGTTTTTTATTTGCACTAAAGCAACATTTACATTCATTTCAAACAAAACAAATAACGAATAGCGCAGCAAATGAATAATCTGAAAAACAAATTTTTCAGAATATTCTCTAGGAATTACTCAACTGAAGCAAATGATTCACTGCTACACAAGTCTACAAAACAGTGAGGAAATCATAGCTGCAGGCTCCAAGAGAGCAGGCAATGTACAGGTATGTCAGATTAGTAAACTAGAAGTGCGTGTTTTGTGCATCTTATTGTTCAGTTTAAGTTTGCAGTATCGTGCAGGTAATTTAAATGTTTTTGTTTTATTTTATCAGCTAAAACATTTACTAATAGTTTGTGCAGTGTTTAACCCCTTAAGGACCACAGCACTTTTCCATTTTCTGACCGTTTGGGACCAAGGCTATTCTTACATTTTTGTGGTGTTTGTGTTTAGCTGTGATTTTCCTCTTACTCATTTACTGTACCCACACATATTATCTACTGTTTTTCTCGCCATTAAATGGACTTTCTAAGAATACCATTATTTTCATCATATACTCTAAAAACTGACGGCACCACAAACACTAACACCAGTATACAATAATAATCTCCAAAATATGAAGGTTAGCCTAGCAAGTAAAGGTTAATAAAATATTAATCTTAGAAATACTTGGGATGTTATAGAAATGCAGATACAATTAAAAATAAAGCTTCCAAATCTTTCAGTGCAATACTGATATGGCAAAAGAAAGTTAGACAATAGCGTGATTGAATATTGATCAGCAAGATGTCAAAATAATAATGTCCAAGAAATATTTGGATTTGGAACTAAAATGATAGACAGAGTCTGTAGTCTTTATACTTGTCCAAGGGCTAGGGTAAGAGTGAATAACATGCTTTCAGACCCATTCCCTATCCAAAATGGAACAAGACAGGGGTGCCCTCTATCCCCTATATTGTTTATATTGACAATGGAGGTGTTTGCGGCCCACATACGCGCCAATGAAAATATACACGGCATAACCATAGGACCCAATGAATTTAAAATCGTGATGTACGCGGACGATATTCTTTTTACAGTCACATCCCCTAGCAGTACTATCCCAGTGATACTTCGGGAAATCGAGAAATTCGGCACTCTCTAAAAAATTTTAATAAACCTATCTAAATCAGAAGTTTTGTATATATCGATAAGCCCACCAGACTTCCAAAAACTATCAAAGGTTTGTCCTTTGCGTCTCCAGTCAGAGTCAGTTCGGTATTTAGGTATACACCTCTCCCCCAACCCCTCTACTCTCTTCAAGAAAAACTACGAGTCTTTGTTTAACATGATTTCAAGAGACCTTAACAATTGGACGTCCAAGACACTCTCTTGGTGGGGTAGAATACATTCTATTAAAATGACGACACTACCTAGAATCCTATATTTACTACAAGCCCTTCCTATTCATCTCCCCGCCTGGTTTTTGACCCGAATACAAGGACGGATAAATACCTACATATGGGGTAAGATTAGACCCAGAGTTAATAAAAACACCTTATACAGACCTACGATTATGGGGGGGGCAGGTTTACCAAAAATAGAGGAATATTATCATGCAGTGACCCTACAGAGAATATAAGATTGGCATGGTTCTTTTTATCACAAAGCATGGGTGTCTATTGACTCTCAAATATTACAAGTCCCATTCGTAAGAGCAGTGTGTTGGGTCCCTCATGATCTAAGACCACCACAATGTGGGCAATTAGACATACACAAACACCTCTTTAGGGAATGGGAGAAAATAAAAGTCCTGTACCCTCATATTTCATCCATTAGATCTCCATTATTCCCGATAGTACTCAATACAGAGATGGTGGGGGGTTTAGACAAGGGATTTAGGAGATTGAAAGAGTGGGGATACACAATACCACTGTGTAGATTTTTAGATGATGGAAAATTAATGGACAGACACAGGTTAGAGGCTACAGCGGAAGGGCGATACGCTCATTGGCTCAAATATGCACAACTTCATTTTTTGAGTACATCACCACACAAGAGGGAATTTCTCCGTTCTTTGACCCCCTTTGAAAGACTATGTGACAACAATCCAGAGCCCCTTGTCGGTATCCCACCGACTTTTGTTAGAAACTCAAAGCACCATATTACCTGACTTTACAACACGGTGGGCCCATGACCTACATACTGAAATTGATAATAAAGCCTGGCATACTATTTTCCAAAGAACGAGAAAGTCCTCCACCTCCCCACAAATACTTGAGATGAACTATAAACTAATGTCTCGTTGGTACTTAACCCCAACCAGATTGAACACAATATACCCTGACTCTTCACGTATGTGCTGGAGGGTGTGTGGTGGACAGGGAACCCTATTACATATGTGGTGGGAGTGCCCCATAATTGAGAAACTGTGGAGGGGAGTGGAGGTACATCTCCGTAGTCTAGTGGGAGACCAATTTCAATTGACAGCTAGAATAGCACTTCTAAATGACATTACTAGCATTACATGCAAGCTTAGGTCCCTAATAGTACAAATTGGTATGAATGGGGCTCGATCGTTAATAGCCAGGGCATGGAAGACAAAATTTTCCCCAACTAAAGAGTTGTGGATAGAAAGAACTACTGAACTTATGTCTTTGGAGGAGTATGGCTTTTTAAAACGGAACCAGTTATCCTTCTTCCTAGATGCTAAATTTTTGTGGGACACTACACTTTCACCACCTTAACACACAGCACAATGTTAGGATCCCTGTGGGCTGGGGGTCCATTGACATGGGGGTCTGTCTGCTCCTCGACCTCCGCCTCCCCGGTCCGTGGAGCCAGGTCGACACAGAGGAGACCTGCCGACGATAGGTGAATTAGTATAATAGAGATAATAGGTAAGATTGTTAGCCTTTATGATTATTTTCCTTTTTAGTATGGAGAAACCTACAAGCGGTATGTATGAACAATGGAATGCAGATTTAGTTAATAGAATAATAGTTAAGTTAGTTTTTGAAATTCCTGCTAAACAGTCTACATAGACATATGAGTATATACCTATATTGTATAACGACTGTATGATGTAACATGTAAATTGAAAACATAATAAATAAAAAAAATAAAAAATAATAATGTCCATAAAAAGTAAAAGTAAAAAAAAAATCACTGAATAAAAAAAAAAAAAAGTAACACAGTCTTTTTACTTGATCCAAATGACCGGTATAGGGTTGCTGCTCCTTATGTGCCCAGTGGTGTCTGTTTCCAGGCTTCAGATAACGATATAGACAAAGATGATTCTCTAGGAGAGAAACAAAACAGAGCACATCCATGATCTAAGGGTAGTTTAAAAGACACACTTTATTTTGATATATAAAACAGTGATTGCACACTCATAAAAGAGCCCTCAAACATATGAGGTATGTCTGTACATTCAGCAAATTGACTCCATACCCCTCCAGCGATATTACGAACGATCTCCTTTCAATTTCCCACTGTGTATTCGATGCCTATATTATTTCTGGCTCTAACAGGGGATATAGGTACTACCAAACTGGGGGATTGGTCTGTTATTGCTATGTGTTAGGAGATTGTGTAAATACGGCTGTTTTGGTCTGTGCAATAGTAGCCGGCTTATGCTCAGAGCACAGCGTATGTTACACTCACTTCTCCTGGCATTATGGGCATGGCCTTACGTGTTTCGCGGGCTCCTCCCGCTTCGTCAGAGGCTATGCCCATCTATCCATAATCCGCCCTCTTATTCGATTCGTCTATACACGCCCCACTATTTCTATTGGTTGATGCAGGGGTGTGTGAACAAAGAGGAGTGTTTAGCTCCGTAGCTGTATGACAGACTCGATCTAGTACACTCTGAACCTGTCATATTGTATAATGGTAAGGATACAGGAACTTATATTAAAATACCTGTATATTAAAACCATATCATAGACTAAAATAAAGATTTGTGTTTTTGAACGTAATTTGTTATTCCTTATTGAGTCTATAATATATATGAAAATTAAAAATATTTAAACCTTTGGCAAACATTGCAACACAATATACAAGATGTTCTAAAAAATATAGTACATCTGTAAAGATAAACAATACATAATAATAAACAATGCATTATACAATTAATATTACAAATTAAAATAACAACTGATTAACATTAAAATTCATTGGTCACAATACATATATAAATCATTTCTTAAAAACTCCGTAATAGATATTTAGAATTATATACGATTATAAAGACAAATTTAAAAATTATTTAATTATATTATTCTAATCAAATTCATCACTAAGCAGGCAGCATAATCGTGTATCTTAGTAGTTTAGTTACCTTCAAAGACTCACACTTTTTTTCAGTTATGAAATTAATAATATTATACATACTGGACATATATAACAGAGGACAAAAAATATATAAATAATTTTTTATATATATAAAATGTTACCAGTATATTAAATACATGTATTATACGCTAATATAAAAACTCATGAAATGGTGATCTATACTCGTCACTTTTTCTAAGTCGAATATAAATAGTTCTATTGTTCTTGAGTTTTATAGTCTGTGGACTGATTATTATTAGTGTTAATAGTAAGACCATCCTGAAGACAATGCTTACATATATTCTATTAAATAAGTATCACTAGGCTTTGAGGATATTTTATATGACTATTTAGGTTTCCAAAAAAGCTGCCAGGTCTATGTCACGATTGAGCCCCCCCGGACCCATAGTCTGTAACCTATGGATCCAGAAGGACTCACGTTGCCTAAGTTGTAAAGGCGATTTCCTCCTCTCACATTTCTTTTTATGTGTTCTATTCCAATAACCGTCAGACATGAACTGTCTTTATTATGTGTCTCCAAAAAGTGAGTTGAAACGCCATGTGTGTAGACCTATTTCTATATTTCTGAGATGTTCACTAAACCTTGTTTTTATAGAGCGTTTCGTGCGACCTATCTATATCTTATTACATGAACACCTTAGTAGGTATACTACATAGTTAGTTTTACATGTAATAAGATCCTTAATTTCATATTTCTTGTCACCATTCACCCCACCAAAGTAATGGTTATTGGGGTCTATATGGGTACAGCAGGTACATCCCTTTCGTCCGCACTTTTTCAAGCCATTTTTTTTCCTTTTTGCATGGTTTTAACATGCTAGGACTGATCCTCTTTTTTACACTGTTTTTCCTAAAAATTACTTGACCTTTCTCACTCAGAGCTTCTTTTAGAATTGTATCTTGCATCAGAACTGGCCAGAATTTTTTGACGGCACCCTCAATATCTTTTGCTGCTCTATTATATCTGGTGATAAGTTGTAATTTTCATTTCTCTGCTTTGCCATTATCAGTCAAAACTTTCTTCTTTGATTTATTAATGAGTATCTTTCTATCCATTGTCTCTACCTTGTTTTTGGTTTTATTTAAGAGTTCTTCCGGGTACCCTTTCGCTAGAAATCAGTTTGTAATGACTTCGGTCTCTCTTATGAAGTCACTCTGTCTGGAACAGTTTCGTTTTGCTCTCTGATATTGGCCTAACGGGATGTTAATTTTCCATTTTTTGCGGTGGCCACTAGATATGTGCATGGCGAAAAAATTTGGTTTGGTTTGGATCGATTCGGAATTTTTCTAATTTCGGTACGGATCGATTCGAATTCGGAAAATTTTGAATCGATTCGGTTCGGATTCATTCGGATTCGAAGAAATTCGGCTGGATTCGGTTTGATTCGGTTTGGTTCGGAAATTCGGAATTTCGGTAAGTGTTAGGTGGGATTAGACTAGTATTATGTACTGTATATTAGGTGTAACCCATAGCAGAGTGATACAACCTAATATACTGTACAATACTAGTGTAATCCATGGCCATCCAAATTTACCGACTAAATCTGAACTAATTTGGATTTATTCGGTAAATTCGGCAGTATTTTAATTCGGAAATTCGGTTCGATCCGAATCTCCGAATTTGCAGAATTTCCGAATCAATCCGAAACGAATTGCACATATCTAGTGGCCACTTTTGGCATGCAGATATCCGTTCGTATCTGTGGTTTTCCTATATAAATTGATGTATACTTCCCCATTATCTTGTATAATTTCCAAATCTAAGAATGTTACTTTAGTTGGATTTGACTCCATAGTGAAACCAAGATTTAGTGTATTTCTGTTTGTATATTCTACAAAGTCAGCTAGTTTCTCAGTAGTCCCTTGCCAGACGATTAGTATGTCGTCTATGCAACGAAACCAGTACTTAATATTTTCTTTGTATGGATTCTCTAAGTTGAAGACAAATAGATCCTCCCACCACCCCATGTAGAGGTTGGCAAAATTGGGGGCAAATTTTGTCCCCATTGCCGTTCCCCTGGTCTGGAGGAAATACTTGCCTTTAAATAGAAAATAATTTTTCTTTAGTATAAAATCCATTGCTAATTCTAAGAAATTTGCCTGAGTTTCGTTAACATATCTTCATTTTCCACAGAAGTACTTCACTGCTGTGATACCCAATGCATGTGGAATTGACGTATACAATGAGCATACATCCATCGTAACCCACATATATCCCTCCTGCCATACGAGATCTTCTAATAATTTCAATATATGAATTGTATCCTGTAAATATGATCTCAAGCAGGGAACCATAGGTTTTAATATATGGTCAATGTATTCAGATAATTTGGTTGTGAGGCCTCCAATCCCAGACACTATTGGTCTACCCGGTGGGTTCGTAAGACCCTTGTGTATTTTGGGTTGATTGTAAAAAATTGGGAGTACTGGATCCTCAACAACCAAATAACTGTATTCTTGATTTTTCAGGACTTTATCTTCCCTACCTCTAGATAGTAGTAAATTATACTCCTCTAGGAATTTCTTAGTAGGGTTACAGTCTAATCTACGATAAATTGCCTTATCACTTAGCAGTCTCTCTGCCTCTGCTATATATTCTTTTCTGTCTTGCACCACGCTCCCTCCGCCTTTATCGGCGCTACGGATCACTAGTTCTCTATTTTCACTTAGATTTTATAGTGCAGACTTTTCAGCTTTTGAGAGATTTCTTTTCTATAGTTCTTATGTTTATTTTTAACTTTATCTTTGGCACAAATTTCTGAGAGTTCTTTTTCTAATAGGCTTTTAAAGACAAATGAAATTGCCTTTTGATTGAAGGATAAAATGATGATTTCTTTTTTAAGAGACTGTGTGTCATTGGAATTTCTTTAGCCTCCTCCTCTAAGATATTATTTTCATCATATCTTATATAAAAAAGATTATAAAATATGATTAAAAAAAGGTAAAAAAACACACTTTTTCTAACTTTGACCCCCAAAATCTGTTACAAATTTACAACCACCAAAAAACAACCATGCTAAATAGTTTCTACATTTTGTCCTAAATTTAGAAATACCCAATGTTTACATGTTCTTTGCGTTTTTTGCAAGTTATAGGGCAATAAATACAAATAGCACTTTGCTATTTCCAAACCATTTTTTTTTCAAAATTAGCGCTAGTTACGTTGTAACACTGATATCTGTCAGGAATCCCTGAATATCCCGTCACATGTATATATATTTTTTTTGTAGACAACCCAAAGTATTGATCTAGGCCCATTTTGGTATATTTCATGCCACCATTTCACCACCAAATGCGCTCAAATAAAAAAAATCGTTCACTTTTTCACAAACCTTTTCATAAACTTTAGGTTTCTCCCTGAAATTATTTACAAACAGCTTGTGCAATTATGGCACAAATGTTTGTAAATGCTTCTCTGGGATCCCCTTTTTTCAGAAGTAGCATAATTATATGTCTTTGGCGTAGCTTTTTGGTACTTAGAAGCTCGCTAAATGCCGCTGCGCACCGCACGTGTATTATGCCCAGCAGTGAAGGGGTTAATTAGGGAGCTTGTAGGGTTAATTTTAGCTTTAGTGTAGTAAACAACTCAAAGTATTGATCTAGGCCCATTTTGGTATATTTCATGCAACCATTTCCCCGCCAAATGAGATCAAATAAAAAAAAATCTATACATTTTTCACAATTTTATGCTTCTCACTGAAATTATTTATAAACAGCTTGTGCAATTATGGCACAAATGGTTGTAAATGCTTCTCTGGGATCCCCTTTGTTCAGAAATAGCAGATATATATGGCTTTGGTGTTGCTTTTTGGTAATTAGAAGGCCGCTAAATGCCGTAGCGCACCACACTTGTATTATGCCCAGCAGTGAAGGTGTTAATTTAGGTAGCCTGTAGGCTTAATTTTAGCTTTAGTGTAGAGATCAGCCTCCCACCTGACACATCCCACCCAGTTATATTGTAAGTTTAATTTAAAGTTAGGGGGGTGTTAGGTTTAAGGGTTAATAGCTTCATTTAGTGTTTTGCGATGTGGGGGCCGGCGGTTTAGGAGTTAATAGCTTTAGTTTAGTGTTGCCCATGTGGGGGGCCAGCGGTTAAGCGGTTAATAGTTTTTTTTATAGTAGTAGCGATGTGGGGGGCTGGCAGTTTAGGAGTTAATAGGTGTTTTTAGGGTTGGCTATGTGGGTGGGCGGCGGATTAGGGTTGAATAAGTTTAATATAGTATTTGCGAGCGATGCGGGGGTGGCGGTTTATGGGTTAATAAGTAGTTTATGGGTGTTAGTGTATTTTGTAAAATTTTTGTTATGAGTTTTGTGAAACATTTTTTTTTGCAAAATCCATTACTACTGGTCTAAGATAGTGGAATGGATCAGGGCGGTATAAGCTTTGACACTAGCGTTATAGCCAGACCACACAACATGTAATACGGGAGACCTCAACATTCCACACTGAAAAGTAATTTTTTGAGTGTGGAATGGAGAGTTGCGTAAAGGCTAAAATGCTAGCAGTATAGTTGTACTGCTGCGACTTGTAATACGGGAGACCTGCATACTCCGCGCGCAATGGCCGATTTTTCAGCGGTATAGCCATACCCCAACACTTATAGTCTTGCTAACAATTAACTAAATTCTACGTTTTTCCTGTGACAATATAAATGAAATTGTATGTCCGACTACCATATTCTATTGGGTTTTGTTTCCCTTTAAGCTCTCCTTGAATTCAGGCAGTACTGTCTCTCGGTCTTTTTTATTATTATTAATTTATAAAGCACAGGACAAATTCTAAAACCTTCTAAAGATACATTTTATCAATTGCACTTTATCTGTGGCCAAATGCAATTATTTGCCAGTGTCCATTAAAAACATGCATACATATAATAAATGATGATGTTCAAAGCATTTTATTCAGTTAATGTTATTATCTTCTGTAATAATAGGCAATACATGTACAATGGTTTTGTGAATACAAAAATAAAAACTAGACAAAAAGAAAGAAAAACAAATGAATCTATGGACAGTTATTCCAAATTAAACTAACTAGATATGGAAATGAAACAGTGCAGAGGATGGTGATGTTTGAATATTGATAAATTATAATTATGGCCTTTGTTTCCTGTTGATTCCTTGTTTATTTATATCCATACAATTTACAGTCTCCTGAACCATGACTGCACAATGATGCTGGCTCATATATTTGACCTAGGGACATAGTGACAGCAAAATATGCAATATCCAGATGGTAAATAAGAAAGAATATGAGCTTTGTATGAAAATGAATATATGCTTGTATTATATGACTATCACAGTGATATAGCACTGCAGGGAGAGGTCTGGCTCATATAAACATACCAGGTCACTGATTGAATATCCTCACTCCTGGTTAATAATAGTAAAATAAAATTATTTATTAACACAAAACCCAGCACTCACAGTCTCTGAACGCTTTAATTTACCAAATCTGGTAGTACACTGCACAAGAATTACATTGTCTAGAAGCCTTGACACAATATAGCATTTGTTTCCAATAACAAGATCCACTGATAGAGATGCACCAAAAAATGTATGGGGTTATATTTAATGGGGTCGATTTATGAAGTAGCGGATGCTTCTTCCGACCCTCTCCGCTTCAGTTCCGACTGAAGCGGAAGTTAAGAAGCAGCGGTCCTAAGACCACTGCTCCTTAACTCGTCCGCCACCTCTGAGGTGGTGGACAGCAATCAGCCCGATCAAATACGATCGGGTTGATTGACACCCCTTGCTAGCGGCCGCAAATCTGCAGGGGGTGGTATTGCACCAGCAGTTCACCAGAACTGCTGGTGCAATGGTGATTGCCGACAGCATAGGCTGTCGGTATTTACCGATGTGCGACGGACATGATTCGCTATAGCGGATCATGTCTGTCAGCACCTACATTAATAGACCCCAATGTGTCTTTATTTATTGTTTAATGCATGGGTCTGTTTATGCACAGGCGCAGCTCAGGCTTAACAAACTCAGTCTGATTGGCTGTTGTGCCCACCACCGTTCCGTCTAAGGTGGCGCTAGTATGCACGCACACCTCTTTCCAAGACAGCGCACATGACTTTTAAAAGGATGCACAGCAAGGAAGTAACAACTTAGGGTTCCTATAGTACTTGCCAGAGGGCGCTGTTGGAGCTTAGAGTCAGAGGAGTTCTTGGCTGATAAAGCAAGTAAGGTAAAGTTAATCATTCATTTTTTTGTTCGTATTTAGAAAATGGCCAGAAAAAAACTATTAATATGTTTTTATTCAATTGTTAATAGTGTGATTTTTGCTGTTAATGAGAAGGCTACACAAGTAAAGGACAAAAAGCTGTATAAGAAGACTAAAGCATTAGATGGTTTTGATTTGTTCTAGCTGTTCACTTGGTTACTCCTGTTTAATTATAATAGGACTGACAGAACCTGTCTGCAAAAGTGATTCCTAATTGCAGAGCAACAGGCAATATTGTGGCCAATGCTCTTACTACTGCTCATCGTATACGCACTGTCTGAAAATACATTTATTTTGCCATTCAAGCATTTTAGATTACTTAAGCAAGAACAGTCCTGTCTCACACAAATAAATATTGATTTAGATATCTGCAATATACACCTTCAATATTAACCAATCTTTTCATTTTCTTTGCAATAGAATACTTCAATGTATACACATCTTTTCATTTTCCTGTTGCCTTTAATATTAGATTCCCAAATTATCAATGTGACATCAGTAGTTGAGAATTAACTCCATGATCAGTACAGAGAATTATTAACTTGATTAAAGTAAAGCTGTTCTATTAGGGTTACACTTTATGATATCTAGGCAAAAGAAATCTAATATACCCCAATAAAATAAGCCATGCTGTGTGCTTTAAAAAACGTCATTGTGCCGATCATCTTGGGTTGCTGTGTTCCTTGTTCAGAGATGAATTGCCTGGTATTTCGGGGTTGGACTAACCTTATTATGCAGAATCAGACTGATAAGCTACAAGAGGGTTCTACTCTGTGAAAAACATTACTGAGCTAAAAAGAAGCTGCACCCAGGTGATAAAACACCATAGAACAAGCTAGCAAGTTATTGAGCTGGTTGTTCATTCCTGCAAGTGTGTTTCTCTGTGTTTGTGTGTATATACGTGTGTGTGTATATACGTGTGTGTGTGTGTATATATATATATATACGTGTGTGTGTATATATACGTGTGTGTATATATATATATATATATATATATATATATTTATTACACCGGTGGTATGCACTCACTCCTGAGTATTGCATACATTGCCCGGGTGACACCTCAAAAAATAGAATAGAATTTCATGTACAAAACTTAACTTATATGTGATGTGAATCATCAATTACAGATACAGTTTTGAAGATTTAAGACCTGTGAGTGCCCTCCTTTTGTACATGAAACTCTCTCTCTCTCTCTATATATATATATATATATACAGGGAGTGCAGAATTATTAGGCAAATGAGTATTTTGACCACATCATCCTCTTTATGCATGTTGTCTTACTCCAAGCTGTATAGGCTCGAAAGCCTACTACCAATTAAGCATATTAGGTGATGTGCATCTCTGTAATGAGAAGGGGTGTGGTCTAATGATATCAACACCCTATATCAGGTGTGCATAATTATTAGGCAACTTCCTTTCCTTTGGCAAAATGGGTCAAAAGAAGGACTTGACAGGCTCAGAAAAGTAAAAAATAGTGAGATATCTTGCAGAGGGATGCAGCACTCTTAAAATTGCAAAGCTTCTGAAGCGTGATCATCGAACAATCAAGCGTTTCATTCAAAATAGTCAACAGGGTCGCAAGAAGCGTGTGGAAAAACCAAGGCGCAAAATAACTGCCCATGAACTGAGAAAAGTCAAGCGTGCAGCTGCCAAGATGCCACTTGCCACCAGTTTGGCCATATTTCAGAGCTGCAACATCACTGGAGTGCCCAAAAGCACAAGGTGTGCAATACTCAGAGACATGGCCAAGGTAAGAAAGGCTAAAAGACGACCACCACTGAACAAGACACACAAGCTGAAACGTCAAGACTGGGCCAAGAAATATCTCAAGAATGATTTTTCTAAGGTTTTATGGACTGATGAAATGAGAGTGAGTCTTGATGGGCCAGATGGATGGGCCCGTGGCTGGATTGGTAAAGGGCAGAGAGCTCCAGTCCGACTCAGACGCCAGCAAGGTGGAGGTGGAGTACTGGTTTGGGCTGGTATCATCAAAGATGAGCTTGTGGGGCCTTTTCGGGTTGAGGATGGAGTCAAGCTCAACTCCCAGTCCTACTGCCAGTTTCTGGAAGACACCTTCTTCAAGCAGTGGTACAGGAAGAAGTCTGCATCCTTCAAGAAAAACATGATTTTCATGCAGGACAATGCTCCATCACACACGTCCAAGTACTCCACAGCGTGGCTGGCAAGAAAGAGTATAAAAGAAGAAAATCTAATGGCATGGCCTCCTTGTTTACCTGATCTGAACCCCATTGAGAACCTGTGGTCCATCATCAAATGTGAGATTTACAAGGAGGGAAAACAGTACACCTCTCTGAACAGTGTCTGGGAGGCTGTAGTTGCTGCTGCACGCAATGTTGATGGTGAACAGATCAAAACACTGACAGAATCCATGGATGGCAGGCTTTTGAGTGTCCTTGCAAAGAAAGGTGGCTATATTGGTCACTGATTTGTTTTTGTTTTGTTTTTGAATGTCAGAAATGTATATTTGTGAATGTTGAGATGTTATATTGGTTTCACTGGTAAAAATAAATAATTGAAATGGGTATATATTTGTTTTTTGTTAAGTTGCCTAATAATTATGCACAGTAATAGTCACCTGCACACACAGATATCCCCCTAAAATAGCTATAACTAAAAACAAACTAAAAACTACTTCCAAAACTATTCAGCTTTGATATTAATGAGTTTTTTGGGTTCATTGAGAACATGGTTATTGTTCAATAATAAAATTAATTCTCAAAAATACAACTTGCCTAATAATTCTGCACTCCCTGTATATAGTATATTTATTTATATATGTGTGTGTGTGCGTGTTCTGTATCATATATATATAATAGAATAAAATATTTCCATGAGCTAAATTCCCCAGTCCTCATTTGCCCCTGTTTAAACTGTTATGCAAACTCCCAGACTTTTATGAGCTAGACCTAGAGCAGTAAGGAAACTACCCTTGACTTTCAGCACATTCTGTGTGCGTTCCAAATGCATTATTATGCCACCAGATTATTAGGTTGTGGGGCACCTAAATGGCTCGCCCTACTGCTCCAGAAATTACAGAGTAATGCAGCACTGAGTCTTAGCTGTAAAGATGTGCATTTGTTTTGTTACGAATGCACATTTGTAATGAAATACAGATATTAGTTTTAAATAAATACACAAACTAATTTAATGAAAATGAATATATTCTATCAAAATTCATTAGCATATATTTTTAAACCTGACCATTCTTTACAGAGCCCAGAACCACACTAATAGGATGCTTAGTGCAGCATATCCCAGAACCTCCACTGAAGGAGAAGGTCCCCCAGGGTGCAATAAGTAAGACTACAGGTGATGATTTTTATTTGCACTAAAGCAACATTTACATTCATTTCAAACAAAACAAACACCGAATAGTACAGCAAATGAATAATCTGAAAAACAAATTTTTCAGAATATTCTCTAGGAATTACTCATCTGAAGCAAATGATTCACTGCTACACAAGTCTACAAAACAGTGAGGAAATCATAGCTGCCGGCTCCAAGAGAGCAGGCGAAGTACAGGTATTTATTTATTTATTTATCAAATATTTTACCAGGAAGGATACATTGAGATTTCTCTTGTTTTCAAGTATGTCCTGGGACCACAAAACATTGCATTGATACAATAGGGTACAATAAAATACAAAAACAATAATAATACACAATAGATGCAAACATTTAACATAGAGCAGGTATGAAATATTTAATCAACCATGACAGGAGCATTGTGTTTTGAGATATGTATAGAGGGATCTCTTAAAGGATTTTAGGCTTGGGGAAGTTTTTAAAGTGTGAGGGAGGTCATAGCTTAATTGTGGTGCTCTGTAGGAAAAGGAGGATCGAGCTGCTTTCTTTTAGTATTGAGGCAAGCTAAATAATGGGCTGTTATTGGATCGGAGGTTATAGGAGGTGGGAATAGCCGGGGAGAGCATTCTGCTCAGGTAGGGTGGGAGCTTCCCAGAAAGGCTCTTAAAGACAAGGCAGGAAAGATGGAGGGTGCATCTGGATTCCAGCGACAGCCAGTTTAGTTCTTTTAGCATGTCACAATGGTGGGTCCTGTAGTTACATTGTAGCACAAAGCGGCAGAGCGAGTTATATAACGTATTTAGTTTATTAAGGTGAGTTTGCGGTGCAGGTGCATATACTACGTCCCCGTAATCCATGATAGGCATCAGCATTTGCTGTACAATCTTTTCCTTTACTGTAGGGCTGAGGCAGGATTTGTTTCTGTACAGGGCACCTAGTTTTGGATAAAGTTTAGATGCAAGTTTTTCTATTTGGAGGCCAAAAGATAGATTGGGGTCTAACAACAAACCTAAGTATTTAAAAGAGTGGACTGCGGTCAGTGTGCAATTGGATTTTGTTTTGATGCGAAGATGGGAATTTTGTAATTTGTGTAATTTAGGTCCCGTTCCAAAGATCATTGTGACAGTTTTGTCAGTGTTTAGGAAGAGTTTGTTTTTTGAGATCCACTTTTCTACCTCTGTGAACTGGTCTTGGAGCACTGCTTCAAGCTGCGGCAGATCGGAATTGTTTGCATAGATTACCGTGTCATCTGCGTACATGTGTACAGTTGAGGATTTGCAGACATTAGGCAGATCATTTATAAATAATGTGAATAGTAGGGGGCCGAGAATGGAACCTTGGGGTACACCACACGTGACTGGGAGAGGGAGGGAGTCGCTGTCAGAAATGGAAACATAGGCCGCTAGTTATCAAGCTGTCAACCGCAAATACGCTGGAATTCCACAGCGTATTTGTGGCGAGGCTCATTCGCCGTAGTTATCAAGCCCTACAGCCCGGCAAAAGTAGAATCTAGTGATGTAACATACAATCCACCGGACTCAGTCCGACACAGATCGATGATTACATCACTACAGATGTTCCAAACGCAAGTTCGGCACAATCTGACTTTTTTTGGTAGTTATAAAATACCTACCAGGTACGCTCGCCACTATTCCGGGCCAGCGTACCTGGTTTTCAATCCGCCGCCCTGGAGGCGGCGGATCCCATAGGAAGCAATGGGAGTCTGACAGCAGCGAGAGCTCATGTTCGCTGCTGCCCGATACCCCATTGATTCCTATGGGAAGTGTCTGCACCTAACACCCTAGCATGTACCCCGAGTCTAAACACCCCTAATCTGTCCCCCGGACCCCGCCGCACCTAAATAAACTTATTACCCCCTAAACCGCCGCTCCCGGACCCCGCCACCACTATAATAAACTTATTAACCCCTAAACCTCCGGTCCCGGACCCCGCCGCAAATATAATAAATATATGAACCCTAAACCCCCGCTCCTGGACCCCGCCGCCACCTACATTATACCTATTAACCCCTAATCTGCCGCCCCCTATACCGCCGCCACCTACATAAAGTTATTAACCCCTATCCTGCCGATTCCGGACCCCGCCGCAAATAAATTAATTGATTAACCCCTAAACCGCCGCACCCGGAGCCCTCCACCACCTACATTACATTTATTAACCCCTATCCTGCAGCCCCCCCTCACCGCCGCCACCTACAGTACATTGATTAACCCCTAATCTACCCCCCTACAGCGCCGCCACTATATTAAATGAATTAACCCCAAAACCTAAGTCTAACCCTAACCCTAACACCCCCCTAACTTAAATATTATTTAAATTAATCTAAACAAATATTCCTATCATTAAATAAATTAATCCTATTTAAAACTAAATACTTACCTATAAAATAAACCCTAATATAGCTACAATATAATTAATAATTACATTGTAGCTATTTTAGGGTTTATTTTTATTTTACAGGAAACTTTGTATTTATTTTAACTAGGTACAATAGCTATCAAATAGTTAATAACTATTTAATAGCTACCTAGTTAAAATAATTTCAAAATTACCTGTAAAATAAATCCTAACCTAAGTTACAAATACACCTAACACTACACTATCAATAAATTAATTAAATTAATAAACTACAATGATCTAAAATAAAATACAATTAAATAAACTAAACTATATTACAAAAAATAACAAACACTAATTTACAGAAAATAAAAAAAATTACAAGAATTTTAATCTAATTACACCTAATCTAAGCCCCCTAATAAAATAAAAAAGCCCCCCCAAAAAATAAAATTCCCTACCCTAAACTAAATTACAAAAGTAATCAGCTCTTTTACCAGCCCTTAAAAGGGCTTTTTGCAGGGCATTGCCCCAAAGTAATCAGCTCTTTTACCTGTAAAAAAAAAAAAGACAATACCACCCCAACATTACAACCCACCACCCACACACCCCTACTCTAAAACCCACCTGATCCCCCTTAAATAAACTTAACACTACCCCATTGAAGATCACCCTACCTTGAGCTGTCTTCACCCAACCGGGCCAAACTCTTCATCCGATGCGGGCACAAGTGGTCCTCCAGCCAGGCAGAATTCTTCATCCTATCCGGGCAGAAGAGGACATCCGGACCAGCAGACATCTTCATCCAAGCGGCATCTTCAATCTTCATCCTTCCGGCGATGATCGGCTCCATCTTGAAGACCTCCGGCGCGGAACATCCATCTCTGCCGACGACTACCCAACGAATGACTGGTCCTTTAAATGACGTCAATTCTATTGGCTGATCCAATCAGCCAATCGGATTGAACTTCAATCCGATTCGCTGATTACATCAGTCAATCGGATTTTTCCTACCTTAATTCCGATTGGCTGATAGAATCCTATCAGCCAATCGGAAATTCGAGGGATGCCATCTTGTATGACGTCATTTAAAGGACCAGTCATTCGTCGTGTAGTCGTCGGCAGAGATGGATGTTCCGCGCCGGAGGTCTTCAAGATGGAGCCGATCATCGCCGGAAGGATGAAGATAGAAGATGCCGCTTGGATGAAGATGTCTGCCGGTCCGGATGTCCTCTTCTGCCCGGATAGGATGAAGACTTCTGCTCGGCTGGAGGACCACTTGTGCCCGCATTGGATGAAGAGTTCAGCCCGGTTGGGTGAAGACGGCTCAAGGTAGGGTGATCTTCAATGGGGTAGTGTTAGGTTTATTTAAGGGGGGATCGGGTGGGTTTTAGAGTAGGGGTGTGTGGGTGGTGGGTTGTGATGTTGGGGGGGTATTGTATTTCTTTTCTTTACAGGTAAAAGAGCTGATTACTGTGGGGCAATGCCCCGCAAAAAGCCCTTTTAAGGGCTGGTAAAAGAGCTGATTACTTTTTTAATTTAGTTTAGGGTAGGGAATTTTATTTTTTTGGAGGGGCTTTTTTATTTTAATAGGGGGCTTAGATTAGGTGTAATTAGATTAAAATTCTTGTAATTTTTTTATTTTTTTTTAATTTAGTGTTTGTTTTTTTGTAATATAGTTTAGTTTATTTAATTGTATTTTATTTTAGATCATTGTAGTTTATTAATTTAATTAATTTATTGATAGTGTAGTGTTAGGTGTATTTGTAAGTTAGGTTAGGATTTATTTTACAGGTAATTTTGTAATTATTTTAACTAGGTAGCTATTAAATAGTTATTAACTATTTAATAGCTATTGTACCTAGTTAAAATAAATACAAAGTTGCCTGTAAAATAAAAATAAACCCTAAAATAGCTACAATGTAATTATTAATTATATTGTAGCTATCCTATCTTAGGGTTTATTTTATAGGTAAGTATTTAGTTTTAAATAGGATTAATTTATTTAATGATAGGAAATTGGAATACTTATTTAGATTAATTTAAATAATATTTAAATTAGGGGGGGTTAAGGTTAGACTTAGGTTTTGGGGTTAATTCATTTAATATAGTGGCAGCGGTGTAGGGGGGTAGATTAGGGGTTAATCAATGTACTGTAGGTTGCGGCAGTGTAGGGGGGCAGGATAGGGGTTAATAAATGTAATGTAGGTGGCGGAGGGCTCCGGGTGCGGCGGTTTAGGGGTTAAACAATTGATTTATTTGCGGCGGGGTCCGTGATCGGCAGGATAGGGATTAATAACTTTATGTAGGTGACGGCGGTATAGGGGGCGGCAGATTAGCGGTTAATAGGTATAATGTAGGTTGCGGCGGGGTCCGGGAGCGGTGGTTTAGGGGTTCATATATTTATTATAGTTGTGGCGGGGTCCGGGAGCGGCGGTTTAGGGGTTAATATATTTATTATAGTTGCGGCGGGTCCGGGAGCGGCGGTTTAGAGGGTAATAAGTTTATTTAGGTGCGGGGGGCTCCGGGAGCGGCGGTTTAGGGGGAAAAACTGTATAGTATAGTGTGGGTGCTTAGTGACAGGCTAGCAAGAAAGCTGCAAAGAAGCCTATGAGCAGCGAAATCAATGACTGTCAGTTAACAACAGTCCGCTGCTCATCGCACCATACTTGGTGCGCAGCTTCTTTACTGCTTTCTTGATAACTTTGGCGAATGTATTCAGGTCCGCAGCGAATGCAGGTAAGTAGACAGCTTGATAACTAGAGGCCATATTGTGATCGATCCGATACATATGATCGAAACCAGGTTAACGGACGATCAGTAATACCAGAGTTTTTTAGTTTGAGCAGTAGTATGTCGTGGTCTACTGTGTCAAAGGCCTTTGCAAAATCAAGGAAAATAGCTCCAGTTAGGTCTCCTTGTTCCATGCCAGTTTGGATGTTGTTGCAAACTTTTAGGAGGGCAGTTGTAGTGGAGTGATTCGGGCGAAAACCTGATTGATCAGGGGTCAGATAGTTAGATTGTTGGTAATATTCACATAATTGCGTATGGACGCATTTTTCTAAGATCTTTGACAATACTGGGAGCAAAGATATAGGGCGATAATTAGAAACCAAGGTTAACTCCCCACTTTTATGGATAGGCACTACTCTTGCAGTTTTCCAAAGTTTGGGTATGTATCCAGACACCAAGGATTAGTTAATTAGGGTTGTGACCGGTTTAGCAATTGCAGGCGCACTGAGCTTCAACAGCATTGCTGGGATTTGGTCAGGTCCAGACTGGTTTTTCATTTTTAGATTATTAAGGTGTTTCTTAATGACATTGATGGGTACAGGTCTATAATTGAACTTCTCTATATTGGGTCTTGAGTGCTGATTTAGTGGGGCCTGATCCACATTTGTAGTTTCAGGATGCGTGTCATTTATTAGTTTGTCAATCAGGGTGGTGGAGCATCTGACAAAATAACTATTAAAGGCATTTGCTACTTCTAAGGGGAGTTGCAGGGTATGGTGGTCCACATTGACAGTGGGGGGTTTGGAGTGGATTGTAGGATTTTGTAAGTTATTTATGAGTTTCCAAAACTTTCTAGGGTTTGATATGTTATTGTTCAGATTTTCACAGAAATATTGGGCCTTGGCCAATTTTGTTTGTTTAGTGCATATATTTCGCATTGTCTATATACACAGTGATCATTCATAGAGCCTGTATGCTTGAACTTTGACCACAATGAATCTCAAAACTGGTACATTTGAATGAGGTCAGCTGTGATCCAATTCAAGTGTGCTCCTTTTACTCTCACCTTACGCAGCGGTGCATGTAAATTCCAAACTTGTAGGAGTTCAGACTGAAAGAATTCAACTGCAGAGTCTAGATCAGGGATTAAGTTTAATCTATGCCAGGGGAGGTTCTGGATGTCAATTAGAAAAGATTGAAGATTATATTTTTTGAAGGATCTGGTGATTTTAACCTTGGGAGAGGATTTAGTTGCTTTTATTTTGCGCACGCAGTACACAAAGCAGTGGTCACTGAAATTGTTAGGGAGAACACCTGCCTCCTGGATTCGGTCGGGAGAAGTGGAGAGAATCCAGTCGAGCAGGGTGTGATTTTGGCTTTTGATGTTTATGCGAGTTGGGGAGGAGATTAATTGTGTTAGCTGCACAGATTTAAACAGCGAGCGACAACTGTTATTTTTTGGATTCAGCCAATCAATATTAAAATCTCCAAAAACCAAAATGTCACTTTTTGGGTTTTGAGCTATGGTTTCACTAAGGAGCTGTGCTATGTCAGAAATTGAATGCACAATGGAGCTAGGTGGGCGGTAGATTCCTGCAACAATGATTGATTTACTGCACGGGATCTCAATTGTGCCAGAAAGGAAATCAAAGGTGGCAGGAGAGCTAGATTTTTGTAAGGGGGTGTACTTTGTGGAAATGTCAGCATAAATTACAATGCCGCCTCCTCTCTTTGCTCTATCATTTCTATGGCATGAATACCCATGCATTGCAATGGCAGAGTCAGGTATTTTTGTGGTTAGCCACGATTCAGAGATCACAATGATTTTGGGCTTGTAATGTGAACACCAAGCTTGCAGTGCATCAATTTTTGGTAGTAAGCTGCGGATATTACAGTGCACAAAGGAGAGGCCTTTTTAAGCTGGAAGGTTAGGAATATAATTTGTTGCTGGACCTGGGTTAGACTCTACATCATTTGCAAGGGCAAGTAACATAAGGAATAGGAATTTGGAAATTATTTTTGTTTGGCCATATAGTGAATGTGATACTTTATAATTTTGTGAGGTGGGGGTAGGAGGGTTATTTTTAATAACCCTCCACCAGCACTCAGCAGATAAGTTACAGCAACAGAGCAGGCCATGGTGTATGATAATGTGTTTTCCAGTTTGAGGTATGTGTTTATGGCGGTAATGATAGGAACAAAATTGGAGTGAGAAAAGAGTTATCATGAATAACAGTAAGGTCATATTTGGATTCATGTTAGTGGTATGAGGATTGTAGATGGGGAAAAAAAAGTAAATACTATTGATGTGTGATATGTAGCTATTTGTAGGAAGAGAGGGTATGTATTCTATAGGGTTAAGTAAAAGGAAGGATGTGTTGATTAGTATTTGCACCTGTCATTTAAGGAGAATGAAAGTACTGTGGGAGACTATCTATAAATGAAGAAATGAGCCTGGGGTGGGTGGGAAACTATTTTCCATAGGCTACCTGTTGCTTGCATAGCAGTGGAACAGCTGAGATGAATGTCTGTATTTTCTTTTAAAACTGGGGTAGATATGCTTTAAAATCAGGCTGTTGCTTGCATAGCAGTGGAACAGCTGAGATGAATGTCTGTATTTTCTTTTAAAACTGGGGTATGTCAGATTAGTAAACTAGAAGTGCGTGTTTTGTGCATCTTATTGTTCAGTTTAAGTTCGTAGTATCGTGCAGGTAATTTAAATGTTTTTGTTTTATTTTATCAGCTAACATTTACTAATAGTTTGTGCAGTGTTTAACCCCTTAAGGACCACAGCACTTTTCCATTTTCTGACCGTTTGGGACCAGGGCTATTCTTACATTTTTGCGGTGTTTGTGTTTAGTTGTGATTTTCCTCTTACTCATTTACTGTACCCACACATATTATATACCATTTTTCTCGCCATTAAATGGACTTTCTAAGGATACCATTATTTTCATCATATCTTATAATTTACTATAAAAAAGATTATAAAATATGATGAAAAAATGTAAAAAAACACACTTTTTCTAACTTTGATCCCCAAAATCTGTTACAAATCTACAACCACCAAAAAACACCCTTGCTAAATAGTTTCTACATTTTGTCCTGAGTTTAGAAATCCCCAATGTTTACATGTTATTTGCTTTTTTTGTAAGTTATAATAGGGCAATAAATTACAAGTAGCACTTTGCTATTTCCAAAACCATTTTTTTTTTCAATATTAGCGCTAGTTACATTGTAACACTGATATCTGTCAGGAATCCCTGAATATCCCTTGACATGTATATATTTTTTTTAGTAGATAACCCAAAGTATTGATCTAGGCCCATTTTGGTATATTTCATGGCACCATTTCACCACCTAATGCGCTCAAATAAAAAAAATCGTTCACTTTTTCACAAACTTTTTCACAAACAGGTTTTCTCACTGAAATTATTTACAAACAGCTTGTGCAATTATGGCACAAATGTTTGTAAATGCTTCTCTGAGATCCCCTTTTTTCATAAGTAGCAGAATTATATGGCTTTGGCGTTGCTTTTTGGTAATTAGAAGTCTACTAAATGCCGCTGCGCACCCCACGTGTATTATGCCCAGTAGTGAAGGGGTTAATTAGGGAGCTTGTAGGGAGCTTGTAGGGTTAAGTTTAGCTTTAGTGTAGTAGACAACTCAAAGTATTGATCTAGGCCCATTTTAGTATATTTCATGCCACCATTTCCCCACCAAATGCGATCAAATAAAAAAAAATGGATACATTTTTCACAATTTTAGGTTTCTCACTGAAATTATTTACAAACAGCTTGTGCAATTATGGCACAAATGGTTGTAAATGCTTCTCTGGGATCCCCTTTGTTCAGAAATAGCAGACATATATGGCTTTGGTGTTGCTTTTTGGTAATTAGTAGCGCACCACACTTGTATTATGCCCAGCAGTGAAGGGGTTAATTTAGGTAGCCTGTAGGCTAAATTTTAGCTTTAGTTTAGAGATCAGCCTCCCACCTGACACATTCCACCCCCTGAACCCTCCGTAACCCCCCTCAAACAGCTCTCTTCCCTCCCCCACCTCACAATTGTCACCACCATCTTAAGTACTGGCAAAAAGTCTGCCAGTACTAAAAAAAAAGCATTTTTAATTTCCCCACCCCCCATACTGATTCTGCAGTGTTGGATCCCCTCTTTGCCCCCAACCTCCCTGATCCCCCCCCCCATACAGCTCTCTAACCCTCCCACCTCTACCTATTTGCCGCCATCTTGGATACTGGCAGGTGTCTGCCAGTACCCAGTTTGCACAAAAAATGTGTTGTTTTAAAAAAAAAAAAAAAAACAATAATATATTTTCTGTTATGTAGCTGCCCCCCTCAATATCTTACCTCCCTCCCCCTCCCAGATCCCTTGAAAAACATCAATGATATCCCCAAAATTGGTGTCAGATCAATTTTTACTAATTGATAATACGAGATTCGGCGTGGGTGCGCACACATGCCCCCGCCCGTTCCCCCCTGCAGCTTCTGCCGACAGTGCCGCATCTGTCTACAACCGGATCAGGAGTCAATTACATCAATGGGCTGCCCATCTGCCTCCCAGCAGCTGCTCCCACCACCAACGATCGGCGCCAAAAATGCCCGATGCTGAGAGGGCCACAGAGTGGCTCTCTCAGCATCGGTGTAAAAAAAAAAAAGGTTTTACAGTGATGCCTCAATAACGATTGCTTCCACCGCTTGAAACCCCTGACGACGTACAGGGTACGTCCTTGGTCACTAACTGACATTTTTTGTAGGACGTACCCTATACGTCCTTGGTCCTTAAGGGGTTAAATATTTGTGTGTATGCGTGTTTGTGTGCCTGTATATGTGTGCCTGTATGTGTTTGTCTGAGTGTGTAGCCTTTGTTAATAAAGCTTTCTGTGTCTTTATGCATGTATACATATAATCAAATATGGCCCACAATATAAGTGGAGTGCAAAATATTGCTTTCACTAAATTACAGATGAGGTGCAATGTGAAAGCAATCTCTTGAAACATGAGACATGGCATGAGAACTAGCGCAGCCAAGGGGGTAAGTCGGGCAGCAATGGGCAGCAAATGTAAATATATATGTATATGATTATATGCATATGTATTTACAGTATGTGCATATAAACATATTACCACATAAATATATATGTATATATTCATATATATTTATAGCGAACACATAGTCCCAATACACCGCAATGTAAAGGCACTTTTTAGTGCGTTTTTTTTTTTTTGTTTAACACCCCACACCCGCTAACTTTAGCCCTTTATACCTGCTTAGTGCAGTTACTTTATTAAAAAAAATGCTACTATTTTTATGTTTTGATAAAGATTACTAAACTGTATTTTGGGGATAATTGGGCACTTTCAAAAAATTAACAAGAGCTTGTGGTAGCAATAACTAGCTGCGGGCGAATTTGCCTGTTTTCGGGGGCCTGATAAATTAGGGCTCCATTTGTAATCTGGATCTGTACTTTTTATGTTATCTTCTAAAACATTTACTGACAGTTTGTGCAGTGTATATATGTTTATTTTTGTGTCTAAGTATGTTTGTGTATACCCGTCCTTGATAAATATCCCTGTGTATGTATGTATACATATACAGTATATATATTTATATATATTTATAAACATATATATATATATATATATATATATTTCATGCTCTCATGTGGGTTTCATGTCTCTTTAAACACAGAAATGGACCGCACTTTAAGACTGGACCAGGTACACATCCCAGGACACAGCTGTGAGCCGCACAGCCCTGAATACAGAGTTGAGCAGTAACCAGCAAGCCAGACAGTGTATATATATATATATATATATATATATATAAATCGTTCGTGGGAAACGGCACTCGCCAGCTATTCATCCACCAGGTGCTCGGCAGGGTAAATACATAAAGTAAAGGAGAACTGGATCCAACGGACGGCCTCCGTTGTTGAATGCGATCCAAGAACAGCCGGCACACAGGAAATTTTTCAAACTCCGATTTATTCAGAAAAAAGAGAAACCAGACGTTTCGGCTCTATCGTGAGCCTTTCTCAATGGTATACAGACCGGATAATGTGAACCTACAAACACCACCCCTAAATACCAACCCAACACTTAGTGATAGCCAATCAGCTGAATGGGTTAGTGGTTTGAATTCCCTTGACTCAACCATCAGATTCAAAATGGAACACAGCAGGGATAAAATCCACTTTTTGGATTTGGAAATTTCTAAGGTCAGAACCATGAGGGGATACAGATTAGAAACCACTTTGTTTAAGAAACCGACCGATAAAAATTCCATTCTCCACTATCATAGCTTTCACCCCAAATTCCAAAAAGAAGGTGTCAGTTCCTCTCAACTCCTGCGGGTGGTCCGCAACAACACGGATGACTCCCGTAAGGAAAAACAGCTGATTGAAATGTCTGAAAAATTCCTGGAGAGGGGCTATCCACCAACGCTGATAGAACAACAATGCTGTAAGGCACTGGATCTAACTCAGGACCTGGCCACCACCAAAAGAGCTAGGAGTGAACAACCTAAACGACTGAACTTTATAACTACCTACACCCCAGGATCGAGGCTTACGCAGGAGGTGATTAACAAGAATTGGCTTATGTTGTCCAAGGACACAAGGCTTCCCTTCAAGGATATGCCGGAACCAAGGGTGGTGTATAAACGAGCAAGTAACCTGAGGGACCTGCTGGTGCTAAGCGACCCTACACACTGCTATGAAAAACAGATGTGGCTGAACAGAGGAAAACCGGGTTGCTACAAATGTAAATACCAACCCAACACTTAGTGATAGCCAATCAACTTGCAAAGTGGTGCCGCTCCCTCCCGCGCATATCAAACACACCTGGACATCCGAAAACAGCTGATTCCCAACACGTGCGTCACGACGTCATCACGGCATAGCGCGCTGTGTGGGAATGTCTGTGTCACAGGTAACCATGGCAAACACTGGGTAAACACATACCTCCGGTTGCCATGGTGATGCGCGCAAGACGTCGCAACAGCAGCCAAACATCTGATGGGCGCAAATATACAGTGACATAGTGATGAACAAAAAACAAGGGCCCTAGACAAGAGCCCTACCCAAACATTAGTGCAGCAACTTATAGCATAAAAACAGGTATCTATAATACTAGTAATAGGGTAATTAACCGCAATATATAGAAAATGGCTAGTAAAGCTACAAAAACCAATGATTCAACATATATCACAGCCCTCTATACCCACTATGGTATCAGGGCATGTGGGCTGTAGCTAGCAACTAGAAGCCAAATATGCTCAAAAAATTAACATAGTATTGGCATCATACTCCAGAGGAGTAGGTAGAAACATATTACAACAGGATGACTCCCATAGTGTCCATGATTATTTGTAACAGCAGCCAAAGTCTATATTGGCATTCAATCCTCGAGGTGTTGCTGTGTCCAAGGTGAAAATCCACCGGGCCTCCAGTTTCAGCAATGCTCGTCCTCTGTCCCCACCTCGCCTATGGCGAGGGACATGATCAATAAGAATTACTCGTAGTGAAGCAACACTGTGGCCCGCTTCCGCAAAGTGGCGTGCCACCGGCTGTTCTGACCGTCCCTTATCGATGGCCTGACAGATCGCCGTCTTGTGATTGGCCAGACGTTCCTTGAACGGTGTC
The DNA here is from genome assembly GCF_027579735.1 of Bombina bombina. Taxonomy (NCBI): domain Eukaryota; kingdom Metazoa; phylum Chordata; class Amphibia; order Anura; family Bombinatoridae; genus Bombina; species Bombina bombina. The sequence continues at coordinate 451,704,070 of NC_069502.1, forward strand.
ACAGTTTTTCCAATGTAGTATTTGGAACATGGACAAATAATAGCATAAATCACAAAGTCCGTGGAACAGGTAAGTCTGTGTTTAATTTTGTACCTCTTATTGTTGTGAGGATGTTGGAAGGTGGTCCCTGCTAGGAGGTTGTTGCATGTGACACAACTGCCACATTTGTAGCAACCCGGTTTTCCTCTGTTCAGCCACATCTGTTTTTCATAGCAGTGTGTAGGGTCGCTTAGCACCAGCAGGTCCCTCAGGTTACTTGCTCGTTTATACACCACCCTTGGTTCCGGCATATCCTTGAAGGGAAGCCTTGTGTCCTTGGACAACATAAGCCAATTCTTGTTAATCACCTCCTGCGTAAGCCTCGATCCTGGGGTGTAGGTAGTTATAAAGTTCAGTCGTTTAGGTTGTTCACTCCTAGCTCTTTTGGTGGTGGCCAGGTCCTGAGTTAGATCCAGTGCCTTACAGCATTGTTGTTCTATCAGCGTTGGTGGATAGCCCCTCTCCAGGAATTTTTCAGACATTTCAATCAGCTGTTTTTCCTTACGGGAGTCATCCGTGTTGTTGCGGACCACCCGCAGGAGTTGAGAGGAACTGACACCTTCTTTTTGGAATTTGGGGTGAAAGCTATGATAGTGGAGAATGGAATTTTTATCGGTCGGTTTCTTAAACAAAGTGGTTTCTAATCTGTATCCCCTCATGGTTCTGACCTTAGAAATTTCCAAATCCAAAAAGTGGATTTTATCCCTGCTGTGTTCCATTTTGAATCTGATGGTTGAGTCAAGGGAATTCAAACCACTAACCCATTCAGCTGATTGGCTATCACTAAGTGTTGGGTTGGTATTTAGGGGTGGTGTTTGTAGGTTCACATTATCCGGTCTGTATACCATTGAGAAAGGCTCACGATAGAGCCAAAACATCTGGTTTCTCTTTTTTCTGAATAAATCGGAGTTTGAACAATTTCCTGTGTGCCGGCTGTTCTTGGATCGCATTCAACAACGGAGGCCGTCCGTTGGATCCAGTTCTCCTTTACTTTATATATATATATATATATATATATATATATATATATATACAGGGAGTGCAGAATTATTAGGCAAGTTGTATTTTTGAGGATTAATTTTATTATTGAACAACAACCATGTTCTCAATGAACCCAAAAAACTCATTAATATCAAAGCTGAATAGTTTTGGAAGTAGTTTTTAGTTTGTTTTTAGTTATAGCTATTTTAGGGGGATATCTGTGTGTGCAGGTGACTATTACTGTGCATAATTATTAGGCAACTTAACAAAAAACAAATATATACCCATTTCAATTATTTATTTTTACCAGTGAAACAAATATAACATCTCAACATTCACAAATATACATTTCTGACATTCAAAAACAAAACAAAAACAAATCAGTGACCAATATAGCCACCTTTCTTTGCAAGGACACTCAAAAGCCTGCCATCCATGGATTCTGTCAGTGTTTTGATCTGTTCACCATCAACATTGCATGCAGCAGCAACCACAGCCTCCCAGACACTGTTCAGAGAGGTGTACTGTTTTCCCTCCTTGTAAATCTCACATTTGATGATGGACCACAGGTTCTCAATGGGGTTCAGATCAGGTGAACAAGGAGGCCATGTCATTAGATTTTCTTCTTTTATACCCTTTCTTGCCAGCCACGCTGTGGAGTACTTGGACGCGTGTGATAGAGCATTGTCCTGCATGAAAATCATGTTTTTCTTGAAGGATGCAGACTTCTTCCTGTACCACTGCTTGAAGAAGGTGTCTTCCAGAAACTGGCAGTAGGACTGGGAGTTGAGCTTGACTCCATCCTCAACCCGAAAAGGCCCCACAAGCTCATCTTTGATGATACCAGCCCAAACCAGTACTCCACCTCCACCTTGCTGGCGTCTGAGTCGGACTGGAGCTCTCTGCCCTTTACCAATCCAGCCACGGGCCCATCCATCTGGCCCATCAAGACTCACTCTCATTTCATCAGTCCATAAAACCTTAGAAAAATCAGTCTTGAGATATTTCTTGGCCCAGTCTTGACGTTTCAGCTTGTGTGTCTTGTTCAGTGGTGGTCGTCTTTCAGCCTTTCTTACCTTGGCCATGTCTCTGAGTATTGCACACCTTGTGCTTTTGGGCACTCCAGTGATGTTGCAGCTCTGAAATATGGCCAAACTGGTGGCAAGTGGCATCTTGGCAGCTGCACGCTTGACTTTTCTCAGTTCATGGGCAGTTATTTTGCGCCTTGGTTTTTCCACACGCTTCTTGCGACCCTGTTGACTATTTTGAATGAAACGCTTGATTGTTCGATAATCACGCTTCAGAAGCTTTGCAATTTTAAGAGTGCTGCATCTCTCTGCAAGATATCTCACTATTTTTGACTTTTCTGAGCCTGTCAAGTCCTTCTTTTGACCCATTTTGCCAAAGGAAAGGAAGTTGCCTAATAATTATGCACACCTGATATAGGGTGTTGATGTCATTAGACCACACCCCTTCTCATTACAGAGATGCACATCACCTAATATGCTTAATTGGTAGTAGGCTTTCGAGCCTATACAGCTTGGAGTAAGACAACATGCATAAAGAGGATGATGTGGTCAAAATACTCATTTGCCTAATAATTCTGCACTCCCTGTATATATATATATATATATATATATATATATGGTATATATATTGTGACAGAAAGTCTGATTTGGTGATAGAGGGAGTATATATTAGACCAAGTTTAATACATTTCACTTTACCATTTTGCTAAGAAACCCCAGGGAAGTGATTAGTGTTTTTAGTTGTGAATACCTTACAGCTGTTAAAGACAATTCAACTCAGCTGTGGCTCATGATTACTGCTCCTAGGGTTTAAAAGGGAAGCATTTCTCTAGCTAAGTAGATTACAGCCAGGCAGGAGGCCTGATATGATGTGTTGTGTTTTGAAAAATATTATGTACAAAAAGTTTTGCTGGATTTCTGATTTCTGTTACATTCTGTAAAGGACATTTGTGTTGCTCCAGATAATGCAGACAGAGATTTACTGTTTTGGAAGCTTGTGCAGAGACTGAATCTGTTCCTTTTGCCTTACCTGTGAACAATCTGTATGCTGATGTTAAAGTTGCCTTGGTGTTTTCGAAGAAAAAGTTTTGAAAAACTTTAACTGGATTGTCCTCTATTGCATTTAAACCCTAGAAGACAGTGGTTGCTAAAGATTCTTGTTACATAATTTGCAAGCAACATGGAGGAAGTTATTAAAGCACTGATTCAGTCTACCGCTGTGCAACAGGAGGCCAATAGAAAAGCTGCTGAAAACAGTGCAGCTCTGCAGCAGTTGGTGTTGGCACAGACAATGAACGCTATGATTATGGCAAAAACACAGAAAGAGAGTACTGAAGTGCTGGTGCAACAGATGGTCACATTTCAAGCAGAAACATTCAGGAAGGTTTGTGAGGAACAGCAGGACGCCACATGCTCCTTGCGGCAAGAGATTCAAGCTATATCTGAGAGACTGAACTCTGATCCTGCTGGTGGCTGTCAAGGCTCTAAAGTTGAGGCGTAAAGATGTTGAGGCGTAACTTCTTGCCTTTGAGAGAACAGTGGAAAGAGAAAGATGGCCAGCAGATGAGTGGGCGAGCATACTTGCACCTTTTTTAAGTGGAGAACCTCAAAAGGCCTACTTTGACCTAGAGCTGGAGCAAGTCTGTGACTATGACAAGCTAAAGATCCTGGCACTCCTAGGAGTGACTTCTGCAGTACATGCTCAAAGATTCCACTCCTGGAGATATGCATCTGATAAAGCTGCAAGATCACAGATGTTTGACCTCATTCACCTTGCCAGGAAATGGCTGCAACCAGAGGTTAACTCCACTAATAAGATTGTGGAGTTATTGGTGATGGATCGCTTTCAACGAGGATTACCTGCTTCCCTATGTCAATGGGTCAGTCAGGGTGACCCACAAACTGCAGAACAACTAATTGCTTTAGTGGAAAGGTATATTGCGGCAGGAGAAGTTTTGCATCTACCTCCAGCAGATTTACCCTCCTCTCCTATTTGCCAGAACTTTACAAGAACTGGTTAAACTGTTCAAGGGGAAAGGGGGGTGAGAGACCAGCAGTTATATTTACAAGATACAAGGGACACTCCTCTGGGAGATAGAGGAACATTTAAAGTAACAGTCAATCCTAGCGTTTTACAAATGCTAGGATTGATTATTGAAACTAATAAAGGGCACTTTCATTCATGGGAGCCGGATTTACCGCACGGCTATTGGCTAAGAGGTGAAAACATCACCTCTTAGTCAAAAAATTTTTTAGCCGTGGGCTGCTGTACCAGGTAAAAACGGCGATCGAGTCAAATAAAGGAGCTTTTTACATGAAGTATCTTATACTTCATGAATGAAAGTCCCCTTTATTTGTTTCAATTGTCAATTCTAGTGTTGTAAAATGCTAGGATTGGCTTTCACTTTAAATATAACCAACCTGGAAGGAAATCTAATTATAGTATTAAATGTTTTAAGGGTAATGAGGTTGGTCATGTGTGCCCTTAAAGATGAACTGATGGACTATAGTACAAGTGATAATACAGGGCCGCACTCATTTTTGTCTAACTGTATTCATCCTGATAATAGTGATGTCTCTCACATGTGTTTGGTGACTGTAAATGATAGAATGTGTAAAGCATTACTTGATTCAGGTAGTATGGTTACATTAGTGGCAAAATGTATAGTACCTGATGTGACTATAGATCATATGCATAAAATGGGTATTCTTTGTGTTCATGGTGATAAACGTGAATATGCTACAGCTGATGTAAATTTCGAAACACAGTGTGGTTCTTTAAAACATCGGGTAGGTGTAGTGCCCAAATTAGCTCATGAGGTGGTGATAGGAAGAGATTTTCCTAAGTTTTTAGAATTATGGGATTTAATAGTAAATTCAAATAAGGTGTCCAAAGGGAATGAAACAATTGAGGATTTTGTGTTTCCTTTTTCTGAAATTGATTTGGAAGAAAACAGTAAATGTAAAACGTATTGCCCTATGCCTGTATTGATAGGAGACCAGCCTATCCAGAATAATAAGCCAGGTGTTAGTACAGAAAGCAATGATTATTTAATAGATTTGGAGGTTAATTGTGGTAATATTCAAAGTGCCCAATGGGAGGATCCCACTTTGGCTGAAGCAAGAAATTATATCCGGGTTGTAAATGGTGTTATTTCACGGCCAGAAAATCCATTACCTTATCCTCACTTTGAAGTAAATAATAACCTGCTATACAGAGTAGACAAAAAGGGCACAGATATTGTTAAACAGTTGTTGGTACCTCAAGATTTTCATAATACAATGTTAAATCTTGCACATAGTCACATACTAGGGGGGCACCTGGGAATGGATAAGACTAAAGAAAGGGTCCTTAGAAGGTTTTACTCGCCAGGTGTATTTAGGCTGTTAATAATTATTGCTCTTCATGTCCCAAGTGCCAGCTAACTGCTCCCACTAAGGATTTTTGTAGTCCATTAGTGCCTTTGCAAATTATTGATGTGCCATTCGAAAGAATTGCTATGGACTTGATACGTCCACTGGAGAAGTCAGCCAAAGGACACCAGTATATACTGGTTGTCCTGGATTATGCAACCCGCTATTTTAAATTGCATAAAATATTATGAATCATACATTTTATTGGTTTAGTAAAAAAAGTCTTTATCAATACTGTATCAATTAGTCATCATATTTTGCATTTCCTTCACTTAATGTCTGAAATAACCTTTTAAAATTCTATGAAACTGCAGTTTCTTATAGTTTTCTTGTATGTTTAATCTGCTTTTCCTGTGATATAGCATAGATAATGCAGGTGGTTTAATAATCCAGGATATAGCATTTCTAAAGGGTTGGAATAGATTTCAGAATGCAAATCATATTTTCATAAGGCTCTTCTAATGAAAGAATGGAGGCTTTTTATATCAAATAATATATTTCATATTTAATTAAAAAAAAACATTTTTAAACCATTTATAAGATAATTATTAAACAATGTGGGTATACTCGGAAACACTAGGTACTATGTAAACGAAGCATAAATATTGTCGCAAAAACACATATAAGAAATTAAATATGGACCCTATATGAAGTTATAAAATTTAATCTAGAATACTTATAGATAAAGCTAAAAATGTGGATATGAGTATGAATGATTAAATTTAGAATAATATCAAAAGTTACTTCAAATCAGCCAACATTATACAACCCCCAGTTCCCAAATTCTTTTATTTTGGAGATGGTTTAATTTTATTTTGTTTCTGATAGGTTTCTACATAAAGTCTGCAGTGACTTATATTTGCTCTATATGTTGAGAAATAGCTGATCCGTATTGCATTTTTTAGTGACTTTTTCTGCAGCACTCATATAATTTTAGTTTGTTTTGTGTGTGTGTAAGGATTTACAATGCTAGCTTTAAATTAAAAAAAAATGTTAGTCTAAGGTTCTGACATATAAAAAGATTTGAATTAATTAAAGTATAAGAAAACCAAGCCTGGGCAATTGTGAATTGTCAGTTCAACAGATGCATATTAACTCAATTCAAGAGTTCTGTAGTTCTGCTATCTCTGCTGCCTAGTCCGCATAATGTTTCTTTACACATTAGAAAAAGAGTTGTCAGCATTCATGTCATCCCCATCTCACAATAGGACAGACTGGCCCAGTACTCACACAACTAATATTTGCACTTTCTACCCTTGAAATCTTTCTTGCCCGTTTCCTTAAAGGGATAGTCTAGTCAAAAATAAATTTTCATGATTCAGATAGAGAATGCAATTTTAAGCAACATTCTAATTTACTCCTTTTATCAATTTTTCTTCGTTCTCTTGGTATCTTTATTTACAAAAGCTGGAAAGTAAGCTTAGGAGCAAGCCCATTTTTAGTTTAGCACATGGGTAGCACTTGCTGATTGGATGGCTACATTTAGACACCTATCAACAAGTGCTACCCTGGTCCTGAACCAAAAATGGGCCAGCTTCTAAGCTTACATTCCAGCTTTTTTAAATAAAGATACCAAGAGAAAGAAAAAAAATGATAATAGGAATAAATTAGAAAGTTGATTAAAATTGGATGCTCTATCTGAATCATGAAAGTGTAATTTTGACTAGACTATCCCTTGAATGCTAAACTCATACTTTTATAATATCAACACAGAAAAAGCTCTCAACCCAGTGTGCCTAGATAGTACAATGCATAATTCACTTTCTGTCTGCCAGATCACTACCTAACCTCCTCAACCTCTGTGTTGTTTTGATAGAGCAGACCATTTGCATTTACTGAGTAGAATTATCTCCTATGACTATTTCATTTAGCTATTCAATATCTCATATTTCCCTGTATTATAAGTTCAGCTGCACTACCATTCTATTAATAACACTCATGTACTATGGATATAAAAGAGAATTTCCCAGGACTTATTAGTCTGTATGTTACTGAAAATGTAAATACTTTTCTACGGATAATAGCAAAAGATTTTTGGACATATACAAACTGATATTTGGTCCGTCTCACTTGTGTCGCCCTATTAAAGGGACAGTAAAGTAATAATTAAACATTCATGATTTAGACAGAGCATACAATTTTAAACAACTTTCCAATTTACTTCTATTATTTAATTTGCTTCCTTCTCTTGCTATCCTTTGCTGAAAGGTTTATCTATGTAAGCTCAGGAGCAGTAAAGAACCTAGCTTCTAGCTACTGATTGGTGGCTGCATTTATATACCGATTATCATTGGCTAACCCATTTGTTCAGTTAGAAACCAGCAGTGCATTGCTGCTCCTTCAACAAATAATATCAAGAGAATTAAACAAATTAGATAATAGAAGTAAATTAGAAAGTTGTTTAAAATAGTTTTCTATATCTGAATCATGTCCCTTTAAGGTTTCATGTCCCTTTAAGGTTCTTGATATACTTGGTGCCATGTTAGTCTGTCAATCATATTTTGTGTCACAGGGCCAGCTATAGGCTGCTTAGCTCATAAATAAAACAGATGGTTGAAATTGTTTTGCAATAAAATGTTACCTTTATATATATCCTGTTTGAAATGCACTTTAAATATATATATAGAGAGAGAACTAAATAGCATATTTAGACAGAGGGTGAGGTAATGCGAACTCCAGCATAGAAATGCATGTATTTGTGTAGTAGACACCTGCCAGGAGCACCTGTCACTTTGGAAAGTTTGTTTGTGTTTTATATATAAAAAAATTACAGTGATCCATGTGGGTACGTGTTACATCCTGTTCTTAAAAAAAAATAAAAAAAACAGAATTTATGTTTACCTGATAAATTACTTTCTCCAACGGTGTGTCCGGTCCACGGCGTCATCCTTACTTGTGGGATATTCTCTTCCCCAACAGGAAATGGCAAAGAGCCCAGCAAAGCTGGTCACATGATCCCTCCTAGGCTCCGCCTACCCCAGTCATTCGACCGACGTTAAGGAGGAATATTTGCATAGGAGAAACCATATGATACCGTGGTGACTGTAGTTAAAGAAAATAAATTATCAGACCTGATTAAAAAACCAGGGCGGGCCGTGGACCGGACACACCGTTGGAGAAAGTAATTTATCAGGTAAACATAAATTCTGTTTTCTCCAACATAGGTGTGTCCGGTCCACGGCGTCATCCTTACTTGTGGGAACCAATACCAAAGCTTTAGGACACGGATGAAGGGAGGGAGCAAATCAGGTCACCTAAATGGAAGGCACCACAGCTTGCAAAACCTTTCTCCCAAAAATAGCCTCAGAAGAAGCAAAAGTATCAAACTTGTAAAATTTGGTAAAAGTGTGCAGTGAAGACCAAGTCGCTGCCCTACATATCTGATCAACAGAAGCCTCGTTCTTGAAGGCCCATGTGGAAGCCACAGCCCTAGTGGAAGGAGCTGTGATCCTTTCAGGAGGCTGCCGTCCGGCAGTCTCGTAAGCCAATCTGATGATGCTTTTAATCCAAAAAGAGAGAGAGGTAGAAGTTGCTTTTTGACCTCTCCTTTTACCAGAATAAACAACAAACAAGGAAGATGTTTGTCTAAAATCCTTTGTAGCATCTAAATAGAATTTTAGAGCGCGAACAACATCCAAATTGTGCAACAAACGTTCCTTCTTCGAAACTGGTTTCGGACACAGAGAAGGCACGACTATCTCCTGGTTAATGTTTTTGTTAGAAACAACTTTTGGAAGAAAACCAGGTTTAGTACGTAAAACCACCTTATCTGCATGGAACACCAGATAAGGAGGAGAACACTGCAGAGCAGATAATTCTGAAACTCTTCTAGCAGAAGAAATTGCAACCAAAAACAAAACTTTCCAAGATAATAACTTAATATCAACGGAATGTAAGGGTTCAAACGGAACCCCCTGAAGAACTGAAAGAACTAAGTTGAGACTCCAAGGAGGAGTCAAAGGTTTGTAAACAGGCTTGATTCTAACCAGAGCCTGAACAAAGGCTTGAACATCTGGCACAGCTGCCAGCTTTTTGTGAAGTAACACAGACAAGGCAGAAATCTGTCTCATCAAGGAACTTGCAGATAATCCTTTTTTCCAATCCTTCTCGAAGGAAGGATAGAATCTTAGGAATCTTAACCTTGTCCCAAGGGAATCCTTTAGATTCACACCAACAGATATATTTTTTCCAAATTTTGTGGTAAATTTTTCTAGTTACAGGCTTTCTGGCCTGAACAAGAGTATCAATAACAGAATCTGAGAACCCTCGCTTTGATAAGATCAAGCGTTCAATCTCCAAGCAGTCAGCTGGAGTGGGACCAGATTCGGATGTTCGAACGGACCTTGAACAAGAAGGTCTCGTCTCAAAGGTAGCTTCCATGGTGGAGCCGATGACATATTCACCAGATCTGCATACCAAGTCCTGCGTGGCCACGCAGGAGCTATCAAGATCACCGACGCCCTCTCCTGATTGATCCTGGCTACCAGCCTGGGGATGAGAGGAAACGGCGGGAATACATAAGCTAGTTTGAAGGTCCAAGGTGCTACTAGTGCATCTACTAGAGTCGCCTTGGGATCCCTGGATCTGGACCCATAGCAAGGAACCTTGAAGTTCTGACGAGAGGCCATCAGATCCATGTCTGGAATGCCCCACAGTTGAGTGATTTGGGCAAAGATTTCCGGATGGAGTTCCCACTCCCCCGGATGCAATGTCTGACGACTCAGAAAATCCGCTTCCCAATTTTCCACTCCTGGGATGTGGATCGCAGACAGGTGGCAGGAGCGAGTCTCCGCCCATTGAATGATTTTGGTCACTTCTTCCATCGCCAGGGAACTCCTTGTTCCCCCCTGATGGTTGATGTACGCAACAGTCGTCATGTTGTCTGATTGAAACCGTATGAACTTGGCCCTCGCTAGCTGAGGCCAAGCCTTGAGAGCATTGAATATCGCTCTCAGTTCCAGAATATTTATCGGTAGAAGAGATTCTTCCCGAGACCAAAGACCCTGAGCTTTCAGGGATCCCCAGACCGCGCCCCAGCCCATCAGACTGGCGTCGGTCGTGACAATGACCCACTCTGGTCTGCGGGAGGTCACCCCTTGTGACAGGTTGTCCATGGACAGCCACCAACGGAGTGAGTCTCTGGTCCTCTGATTTACTTGTATCTTCGGAGACAAGTCTGTATAGTCCCCATTCCACTGACTGAGCATACACAGTTGTAATGGTCTTAGATGAATGCGCGCAAAAGGAACTATGTCCATTGCCGCTACCATCAAACCTATCACTTCCATGCACTGCGCTATGGAAGGAAGAGGAACGGAATGAAGTATCCGACAAGAGTTTAGAAGTTTTGTTTTTCTGGTCTCTGTCAGAAAAATCCTCATTTCTAAGGAGTCTATTATTGTTCCCAAGAAGGGAACTCTTGTCGACGGAGATAGAGAACTCTTTTCCACGTTCACTTTCCATCCGCGAGATCTGAGAAAGGCCAGGACTATGTCCGTGTGAGCCTTTGCTTGAGGAAGGGACGACGCTTGAATCAGAATGTCGTCCAAGTAAGGTACTACAGCAATGCCCCTTGGTCTTAGCACCGCCAGAAGGGACCCTAGTACCTTTGTGAAAATCCTTGGAGCAGTGGCTAATCCGAAAGGAAGCGCCACGAACTGGTAATGCTTGTCCAGGAATGCGAACCTTAGGAACCGATGATGTTCCTTGTGGACAGGAATATGTAGATACGCATCCTTTAAATCCACCGTGGTCAAGAATTGACCTTCCTGGATGGAAGGATTGTTCGAATGGTTTCCATTTTGGACGATGGAACCTTGAGAAACTTGTTTAGGATCTTGAGATCTAAGATTGGTCTGAACGTTCCCTCTTTTTTGGGAACTACGAACAGATTGGAGTAGAACCCAATCCCTCGTTCTTTTAATGGAACAGGATGAATCACTTCCAGAAGATAACCTTGGGAGACTATTTCTAGCGCCCAAGGATCCAGAATATCTCTTGCCCAAGCCTGAGTGAAGAGAGAGAGTCTGCCCCCCACCAAATCCGGTCCCGGATCGGGGGCCCGCATCTCATGCTGTCTTGGGAGCAGTGGCAGGTTTCTTGGCCTGCTTTCCTTTGTTCCAGCCTTGCATTGGTCTCCAGGCTGGATTGGCTTGAGAAGTATTACCCTCCTGCTTAGAGGACGTAGCACTTGGGGCTGGTCCGTTTCTGCGAAAGGGACGAAAATTAGGTTTATTTTTGGCCTTGAAAGACCTATCCTGAGGAAGGGCGTGGCCCTTGCCCCCAGTGATATCAGAGATAATCTCTTTCAAGTCAGGGCCAAACAGTGTTTTCCCCTTGAAAGGAATGTCAAGCAATTTGTTCTTGGAAGACGCATCCGCTGACCAAGATTTTAACCAAAGCGCTCTGCGCGCCACAATAGCAAACCCAGAATTTTTCGCCGCTAACCTAGCCAATTGCAAGGTGGCGTCTAGGGTGAAAGAATTAGCCAATTTAAGAGCACGAATTCTGTCCATAATCTCCTCATAAGAAGAAGAATTACTAATAATCGCCTTTTCTAGCTCATCGAACCAGAAACACGCGGCTGTAGTGACAGGGACAATGCATGCAATTGGTTGTAGAAGGTAACCTTGCTGAACAAACATCTTTTTTAGCAAACCTTCTAATTTTTTATCCATAGGATCTTGGAAAGCACAACTATCTTCTATGGGTATAGTGGTGCGCTTGTTTAGAGTAGAAACCGCCCCCTCGACCTTGGGGACTGTCTGCCATAAGTCCTTACTGGGGTCGACTATAGGAAACAATTTTTTAAATATGGGGGGAGGTACGAAAGGTATACCGGGCCTGTCCCATTCTTTATTAACAATGTACGCCACCCGCTTGGGTATAGGAAAAGCTTCGGGGGGCCCCGGGGCCTCTAGGAACTTGTCCATTTTACATAGTGTTTCTGGAATAACCAGATAATCACAATCATCCAAATTGGATAACACCTCCTTAAGCAGAGCGCGGAGATGTTCCAACTTAAATTTAAAAGTAATCACATCAGGTTCAGCTTGTTGAGAAATTTTTCCTGAATCTGAAATTTCTCCCTCAGACAAAACCTCCCTGGCCCCCTCAGACTGGTGTAGGGGCCCTTCAGAAACAATATCATCAGCGTCCTCATGCTCTTCAGTATTTTCTAAAACAGAGCAGTCGCGCTTTCGCTGATAAGTGGGCATATTGGCTAAAATGTTTTTGATAGAATTATCCATTACAGCCGTTAATTGTTGCATAGTAAGGAGTATTGGCGCGCTAGATGTACTAGGGGCCTCCTGTATGGGCAAGACTGGTGTAGACGAAGGAGGGGATGATGCAGTACCATGCTTACTCCCCTCACTTGAGGAATCATCTTGGGCATCATTTTACTAAATTCTTTATGACATAAATCACATCTATTTAAATGAGAAGGAACCTTGGCTTCCCCACAGTCAGAACACAATCTATCTGGTAGTTCAGACATGTTAAACAGGCATAAACTTGATAACAAAGCACAAAAAACGTTTTAAAATAAAACCGTTACTGTCACTTTAAATTTTAAACTGAACACACTTTATTACTGCAATTGCGAAAAAGTATGAAGGAATTGTTCAAAATTCACCAAAATTTCACCACAGTGTCTTAAAGCCTTAAAAGTATTGCACACCAAATTTGGAAGCTTTAACCCTTAAAATAACGGAACCGGAGCCGTTTTTATATTTAACCCCTTTACAGTCCCTGGAATCTGCTTTGCTGAGACCCAACCAAGCCCAAAGGGGAATACGATACCAAATGATGCCTTCAGAAAGACTTTTCTATGTATCAGAGCTCCACACACATGCAGCTGCATGTCATGCTGTTCTCAAAAACAAGTGCGCCATACCGGCGCGAAAATGAGGCTCTGACTATGATTAGGGAAAGCCCCTATAGAATAAGGTGTCTAAAACAGTGCCTGCCGATATTATTTTACAAAAAATACCCAGATTAAATGATTCCTCAAGGCTAAATATTCTACAGTCTTAATAAGCCCTTGTGAAGCCCTTATTTACTGTCTGAATAAAAATGGCTTACCGGATCCCATAGGGAAAATGACAGCTTCCAGCATTACATCGTCTTGTTAGAATGTGTCATACCTCAAGCAGCAAAAGACTGCTCACTGTTCCCCCAACTGAAGTTAATTCCTCTCAACAGTCCTGTGTGGAACAGCCATGGATTTTAGTAACGGTTGCTAAAATCATTTTCCTCATACAAACAGAAATCTTCATCTCTTTTCTGTTTCAGAGTAAATAGTACATACCAGCACTATTTTAAAATAACAAACTCTTGATTGAATAATAAAAACTACAGTTAAACACTAAAAAACTCTAAGCCATCTCCGTGGAGATGTTGCCTGTACAACGGCAAAGAGAATGACTGGGGTAGGCGGAGCCTAGGAGGGATCATGTGACCAGCTTTGCTGGGCTCTTTGCCATTTCCTGTTGGGGAAGAGAATATCCCACAAGTAAGGATGACGCCGTGGACCGGACACACCTATGTTGGAGAAATTTCCTTTTGGTCAACCTTCATTTAAGAATTCTGTACACAGTTTATGAGTATTGCTTAAAGGGCCATTGTATAAATAATGTTGTGCTTTAATTAGTTGGAGCATGCAATTTTAGGACAATGGACCCTGGTAGTCTATATGATAGATTACAAGTGGTGCGCCCATTTTTTTTTTCTGTTCTTCTGCAAACTTTGCTTGAAGTAAGCTTTTAATGCAGATAGGTTAGCACGCGTATTAGAAGCTTAAAGTAAAAAGTGTGTGCAACTAACGTAGGCCTTGATCACAATTTTTATGATATTGGCACCCAATATGGAGGTTGATAACAATCCTTTAGAAAATCCTACCCAATGATTTTTAACAGAAAAAACACCATTAAGATTTATAATTTGCTAAGTTTTTCTAAACGATTATGATCAACTCAATTGAGTTTTTGAATACAGACAATATTTTCAGAATGTTTTTTAAAGGGACAGTCTAGTCAAAATTAAATTTTCATGATTCAGATAGTGCATGCAATTTTAAACAACTTTCCAATTTACTTATATCATCAAATTTCCTTTTTTCTCTTGGTATTCTTAGTTGAAAGCTAAACCTAGCTCATATAATAATTTCTAAGTCCTTCAAGGGCTCCTCTTATCTCAGTGCATTTTGAAAGTTTTTTTTACAGCTAGACAGCGCTAGTTCATGTGTGCCATATAGCTTACATTGTGCTCACTCACATGGAGTTACATAGGGGTCAGCACTGATTGGCTAAAATTCATGTCTGTCAAAAGAGCTGAAATAAGGGACAGTCCGCAGAGAGTTTGATACAAGGTAATCACAGAGGTACAAAGTATATTCATTTAACAGTGTTGTTTATGCAAAACCGGGGAATGGGTAATAAAGGGATCTTTTTAAACAATACAAATTCTGGAGTAGACTGTCCCTTTAAGTGATCAAAGTCTCAAATGTCTCAAATGCCTTAGCTGTGAATTTCTTTTCAACAGAAAACCTCCAGAGAACGCATTTGCAATAGTACAGTTCATGTTATCAGGACAGATAATTGCAATACAAACTAAAATGTCAAATGCAAATATTTGGCAGCTCATAATAGACATTTAGGTTGTTTGGATTGATATTTTTGGGCAGTGTAACATGGCAATAATATTTAACATGTTTAAAATTAACTTCTTATGATCTGAATCCATTGTGAAATGTTTTCATTAATCTAAATTCCATGGGCATGGTGGGAAGACTGGGTATGTCAGCTCAATGGATATTTTTGATGTTATAGTAATTTTTTTTGTTTTTCAATCATTGATTGAGAAGAAATGGTCGTCGAATTATGCAATTTTTTTATCTTTATTCAAGATATGTGCAGAAAATATTTTTCTTTGTAGCAACTTACATCATCTTTAGTAACAGGATTTTAACAATTCACAAACTTTTAAATGTAAAAGCGCAAAGTTAGGAGGTTTACTCCATTGAAAGAATATACGGCGAGATTACGAGTCTTGCGTTAGCCTTAAAAAGCAGCGTTGAGAGGTCCCAACGCTGCTTTTTTCCTAACGCTGGTATTACGAGTCTTGCAGGTACAGGTGTACCGCTCACTTTTTGGTCAGACTCAAAAATACCGCAAATCCACTTACGTCAATTGCGTATCCTATATTTTCAATGGGATTTGCCTAATGCCGGTATTACGAGTCTGACCAAAAGTGAGCGGTACAGCCTCTCCTGTCAAGACTGATACCGCATTTAAAAGTCAGTAGTTAAGAGTTTTATGGGCTAACGCCGTAGCATAAAACTCTTAACTAAAGTGCTAAAAAGTACACTAACACCCATAAACTACCTATTAACCCCTTAACCGAGGGGGTTCCCCACATCGCCGCCACTAAAACAAATATATTAACCCCTAAACCGCCGCCCTCCCGCATCGCAAACACGAGTTAAATATTATTAACCCCTAATCTGCCTACCCTAACATCGCCACAACCTACCTACACTTATTAACCCCTAATCTGCCACCCCCAACGTCGCCGCCACTATATTAAAATTATTAAACCCTAAACCTAAGTCTAACCCTAACACCCCCCTAACTTAAATATAATTTAAATAAAGCTAAATAAAATAACTACAATTAACTAAATTATTCCTATTTAAAACTAAATACTTACCTATAAAATAAACACTAAGCTAGCTACAATATTAGCGCTGCGGAATCTTTTGGAGCTCTACAAATAACCGATAATAATAATAATAATATAAATAATAGTTACATTGTAGATAGCTTAGGATTTATTTTTATTTTACAGGCAACTTTGCATTTATTTTAACTAGGTACAATAGTTATTAAATAGTTATTAACTATTTAATAGCTACCTAGTTAAAATAAATTCAAATTTACCTGTAAAATAAATCCTAACCTAAGTTACAATTACACCTAACACTACACTATAATTAAATAAATTCCCTAAAATAAATACAATTAAATACAATTAAATAAAATTATCTAAAGTACGAAAAAAACAAACACTAAATTACAGAAAATAATAAAATAATTACAAGTTTTTTAAACTAATTACACCTAATCTAATCCCCCTAATAAAATAAAAAAGCCCCCCAAAATAATAAAAAGCCCTACCCTATACTAAATTACAAAAAGCCTTTAAAAGGGCCTTTTGCTGGGCATTGCCCCAAAGTAATCCACTCTATTACCTATACTACTACTCTAAAACCCACCCAATACCCCCTTAATAAAACCTAACACTAACCCCTTGAAGATCACCCTACCTTGAGAAGTTTTCACCCAGCCGGGCCGAAGTCCTCAACGAAGCCGGGCGAAGTGGTCCTCCAGATAGGCAGATGTCTTCATCAAAGCCGGCTAGAAGAGGTCCTCCAGACGGGCAGAAGTCTTCATCCAAGCCGGGCGAAGTGGTCCTCCAGACGGGCAGAAGTCTTCATCCAGGCGGCATCTTCTATCTTCATCCATCCGGCGCGGAGCGGGTCCATCTTCAAGACATCCGACGCAGAGCATCCTCTTCAAACGAAGTCCAACTGAAGAATGAAGGTTCCTTTAAATGACATCATCCAAGATGGTGTCCCTTGAATCTTGGATGACGTCACTTAAAGAGATATTCATTACGAAGAAACCGTTGTTTGAAGAGGATGCTCCGCGTCGGATGTCTTGAAGATGGACCCGCTCCACGCCGGATAGATGAAGATAGAAGATGCCGCCTGGATGAAGACTTCTGCCCATCTGGAGGACCTCTTCTGGCCGGCTTCAATGAAGACTTCTGCCCATCTGGAGGACCACTTCGCCTGGCTTCGTTGAGGACCTCGGTCCGGCTGGGTGAAGACTTCTCAAGGTAGGGTGATCTTCAAGGGGTTAGTGTTAGGTTTTATTAAGGGGGTATTGGGTGGTTTTTAGAGTAGGGTTGGGTTTGTGGGTGGTGGGTTTTAATGTTGGGGGGGTATTGTACTTTTTTTTATAGGTAATAGAGCTGATTACTTTGGGGCAATGCCCCGCAAAAGGCCCTTTTAAGGGCTATTTGTAATTTAGTATAGGGTAGGGCTTTTTATTATTTTGGGTGGCTTTTTTATTTTATTAGAGGGATTAGATTAGGTGTAATTAGTTTATAAAACTTGTAATTATTTTATTATTTTCTGTAATTTAGTGTGTGTTTTTTTCGTACTTTAATTTTTTAAAATTGTTTTAATTGTATTTAGTTTAGGTAATTTATTTAATTATAGTGTAGTGTTATATATAATTGTAACTTAGGTTAGGATTTATTTTACAGGTAAATTTGAATTTATTTTAACTAGGTAGCTATTAAATAGTTAATAACTATTTAATAACTATTGTACCTAGTTAAAATAAATACAAAGTTGCATGTAAAATAAAAATAAATCCTAAGCTAGCTACAATGTAACTATTAGTTATATTGTAGCTAGCTTAGGCCTAGAATTGGAGTTTGGCGGTAGCCTTGAAAACCAGCGTTAGAGGCTCCTAACGCTGGTTTTAGGCTACCGCCGGTATTTGGAGTCAGTCAAAAAAGGGTCTAAGCTCACTTTTCAGCCGCGACTTTTCCATACCGCAGATCCCCTTACGTTAATTGCGTATCCTATCTTTTCAATGGGATCTTTCTAACTCCGGTATTTAGAGTCGTGGCTGAAGTGAGCGTTAGAATTCTAACGACAAAACTCCAGCCGCAGAAAAAAGTCAGTAGTTAAGAGCTTTCTGGGCTAACGCCGGTTCATAAAGCTCTTAACTACTGTGCTCTAAAGTACACTAACACCCATAAACTACCTATGTACCCCTAAACCGAGGCCCCCCCACATCACCGACACTCGATTAAATTTTTTTAACCCCTAATCTGCCAACCGCCACCTACGTTATACTTATGTACCCCTAATCTGCTGCCCCTAACACCGCCGACCCCTATATTATATTTATTAACCCCCTAACCTGCCCCCCTCAACGTCGCCTCCACCTGCCTACACTTATTAACCCCTAATCTGCCGACGCAAAGAGCCGCCACCTACATTATAGCTATGTACCCCTAATCTGCTGCCCCTAACATCGCCGACCCCTATATTATATTTATTAACCCATAATCTGCCCCCCTCAACGTCGCCTCCACCTGCCTACACTTATTAACCCCTAATCTGCCGAGCGGACCGCACCGCTATTCTAATAAAGTTATTAACCCCTAATCCGCCTCACTAACCCTATAATAAATAGTATTAACCCCTAATCTGCCCTCCCTAACATCGCCAACACCTAACTTCAAACAATAACCCATAATCTGCCGACTGGAGCTCACCGCTATTCTAATAAATGTATTAACCCCTAAAGCTAAGTCTAACCCTAACACTAACACCCCCCTAAATTAAATATAATTTTAATCTAACGAAATTAATTAACTCTTATTAAATATATTATTCCTATTTAAAGCTAAATACTTACCTGTAAAATAAATCCTAATATAGCTACAATATAAATTATAATTATATTATAGCTATTTTAGGATTTATATTTATTTTACAGGTAACTTTGTATTTATTTTAACCAGGTACAATAGCTATTAAATAGTTAAGAACTATTTAATAGCTAAAATAGTTAAAATAATTACAAAATTACCTGTAAAATAAATCCTAACCTAAGTTACAATTAAACCTAACACTACACTATCAATAAATAAATTAAATAAAATACCTACAATTACCTACAATTAAACCTAACACTACACTATCAATAAATGAATTAAATACAATATCTACAAATAAATACAATTAAATAAACTAACTAAAGTACAAAAAATAAAAAAGAACTAAGTTACAAAAAATAAAAAAATATCTACAAACATTAGAAAAATATTAAAACAATTTTAAACTAATTACACCTACTCTAAGCCCCCTAATAAAATAACAAAGCCCCCCAAAATAAAAAAATGCCCTACCCTATTCTAAATTACAAAAGTTCAAAGCTCTTTTACCTTACCAGCCCTGAACAGGGCCCTTTGCGGGGCATGCCCCAAGAAATTCAGCTCTTTTGCCTGTAAAAAAACACATACAATACCTCCCCCAACATTACAACCCACCACCCACATACCCCTAATCTAACCCAAACCCCCCTTAAATAAACCTAACACTAAGCCCCTGAAGATCTTCCTACCTTATCTTCACCTAACCAGGTATCACCGATCCATCCTGGCTCCAAAATCTTCATCCAAGCCCAAGCGGGGGCTAGACATCCATCATCCGACGGCTGAAGAAGTCCAGAAGAGGGTCCAAAGTCTTCATCCTATCCGGGAAGAAGAGTAGATCCGGACCGGCAACCATCTTCTTCAAAGCGGCATCTTCTATCTTCATCCGATGAGGACTGGCTCCATCTTGAAGACCTCCATCGCGGATCCATCCTTCTTCTCCGACGACTAGATGACGAATGACGGTTCCTTTAAATGACGTCATCCAAGATGGCGTCCCTCGAATTCCGATTGGCTGATAGGATTCTATCAGCCAATCGGAATTAAGGTAGGAATATTCTGATTGGCTGATGGAATCAGCCAATCAGAATCAAGTTCAATCCGATTGGCTGATCCAATCAGCCAATCAGATTGAGCTCGCATTCTATTGGCTGTTCCGATCAGCCAATAGAATGCGAGCTCAATCTGATTGGCTTATTGGATCAGCCAATCGGATTGAACTTGATTCTGATTGGCAGATTCCATCAGCCAATCAGAATATTCCTACCTTAATTCCGATTGGCTGATAGAATCCTATCAGCCAATCGGAATTCGAGGGACGCCATCTTGGATGACGTCATTTAAAGGAACCGTCATTCGTCGTCTAGTCGTCGGAGAAGAAGGATGGATCTGCGATGGAGGTCTTCAAGATGGAGCCGGTCCTCATCGGATGAAGATAGAAGATGCCGCTTTGAAGAAGATGGTTGCCGGTCCGGATCTACTCTTCTTCCCGGATAGGATGAAGACTTTGGACCCTCTTCTGGACTTCTTCAGCCATCGGATGATGGATGTCTAGCCCCCGCTTGGGCTTGGATGAAGATTTTGGAGCCAGGACGGATCGATGATACCTGGTTAGGTGAAGATAAGGTAGGAAGATCTTCAGGGGCTTAGTGTTAGGTTTATTTAAGGGGGGTTTGGGTTAGATTAGGGGTATGTGGGTGGTGGGTTGTAATGTTGGGGGGGGTATTGTATGTGTTTTTTTACAGGCAAAAGAGCTGAATTTCTTGGGGCATGCCCCGCAAAGGGCCCTGTTCAGGGCTGGTAAGGTAAAAGAGCTTTGAACTTTTGTAATTTAGAATAGGGTAGGGCATTTATTTATTTTGGGGGGCTTTGTTATTTTATTTGGGGGCTTAGAGTAGGTGTAATTAGTTTAAAATTGTTTTAATATTTTTCTAATGTTTGTAGATATTTTTTTATTTTTTGTAACTTAGTTCTTTTTTATTTTTTGTACTTTAGTTAGTTTATTTAATTGTATTTATTTGTAGATATTGTATTTAATTCATTTATTGATAGTGTAGTGTTAGGTTTAATTGTAGGTAATTGTAGGTATTTTATTAAATTTATTTATTGATAGTGTAGTGTTAGGTTTAATTGTAACTTAGGTTAGGATTTATTTTACAGGTAATTTTGTAATTATGTTAACTATTTTAGCTATTAAATAGTTCTTAACTATTTAATAGCTATTGTACCTGGTTAAAATAAATACAAAGTTACCTGTAAAATAAATATAAATCCTAAAATAGCTATAATATAATTATAATTTATATTGTAGCTATATTAGGATTTATTTTACGGGTAAGTATTTAGCTTTAAATAGGAATAATTTATTTAATAAGAGTTAATTAATTTTGTTAGATTAAAATTATATTTAACTTAGGGGGGTGTTAGTGTTAGGGTTAGACTTAGCTTTAGGGGTTAATACATTTATTAGAATAGCGGTGAGCTCCAGTCGGCAGATTAGGGGTTAATGTTTGAAGTTAGGTGTCGGCGATGTTAGGGAGGGCAGATTAGGGGTTAATACTATTTATTATAGGGTTAGTGAGGCGGATTAGGGGTTAATAACTTTATTAGAATAGCAGTGCGGTCCGGTCGGCAGATTAGGGGTTAATAAGTGTAGGCAGGTGGAGGCGACGTTGTGGGGGGCAGATTAGGGGTTAATAAATATAATATAGGGGTCAGCGGTGTTAGGGGCAGCAGATTAGGGGTACATAGGGATAATGTAAGTAGCGGCGGTTTACGGAGCGGCAGATTAGTGGTTAAAAATAATATGCAGGGGTCAGCGATAGTGGGGGCGGCAGCATAGGGGTTAATAAGTGTAAGGTTAGGGGTGTTTAGACTCGGGGTACATGTTAGGGTGTTAGGTGCAGACGTAGGAAGTGTTTCCCCATAGACAACAATGGGGCTGCGTTAGGAGCTGAACGCGGCTTTTTTGCAGGTGTTAGGTTTTTTTTCAGCTCAAACAGCCCCATTGTTTTCTATGGGGGAATCGTGCACGAGCACGTTTTTGAGGCTGGCCGCGTCCGTAAGCAACTCTGGTATCAAGAGTTGAAGTTGCGTTAAATATGCTATACGCTCCTTTTTTGGAGCCTAACGCAGCCATTCTGTGGACTCTCAATACCAGAGTTATTTTAAAGGTGCGGCCAGAAAAAAGCCAGCGTTAGCTACGCGGGTCGTTACCGACAAAACTCTAAATCTAGCCGTATGTGTTTATTTTATAGGTAAGTATTTAGTTTTAAATAGGAATAATTTAGTTAATGATAGTTATTTTATTTAGCTTTATTTAGATTATATTTAAGTTAGGGGGTGTTAGGGTTAGGGTTAGACTTAGATTTAGGGGTTAATACCTTTAATATAGTGGCGGCGACTCTGAGGGCGACAGATTAGGGGTTAATAAATGTAGGTAGATTGCGGCAACATTGGGGGTGCCAGATTAGGGGTTAATAAATATAATGTAGGGTTCGGCGATGTTGGGGGCAGCAGATTAGGGGTTCATAACTATAATGTAGGTGGCGGTGGTGTCCGGAGCGGCAGATTAGGGGTTAATAAGTATAATGTAGGTGTCGGCAATGTTGGGGCAGCAGATTAGGGGTTAATAAGTGTAAGATTAGGGGTGTTTAGACTCGGGGTTCATGTTAGGGTGTTAGGTGTAGACATAAAATGTGTTTCCCCATAGGAATCAATGGGGCTGCGTTAGGAGCTTTACGCTGCTATTTTGAAGGTGTTAGGTTTATTTTCAGCCGGCTCTGCCCCATTGATTAATATGGGGAAATCGTGCATGAGCACGTTTTACCTGCTTACCTGCTTACCGCTACCGTAAGCAGCGCTGGTATTGAGGTGAGATGTGGAGCTAAATTTTGCTCTACACTCACTTTTTTTCGGCTAATGCCGAGTTTCTAAAAACCCATAATACCAGCGTTGTCTGTGGTGAGCGGTGAGGGAAAACTGCTCATTAGCACCGCACACCTTTACCGACAAAAAACATAATCTCGGTGATAGATAGTACAACTTTGCCAAACAACAGTCTCACCATACTGAACTATTTTTTTATATGGAATTATTTGGCAATAACCCCATTGCCAAATAACACCATGAAAAAATTTTTTTTATTTAAAAACTCTTTAAAAAATAATACAAATATCTTTTGTAAAATGTTTTTAGTTTTTTACAAAGATAAAAGCATATAAAATGAGAGATACAATTACAATTGTCCATAGGCTATCATAATTTTGAAAAAGACAAAACAATATTTATTTCCCAGCATAGACTAAAAGCAGAAATACAATTAAGAGACTATCGGCTAGATTACGAGTTTTGCAGTAAGGTTAAAAAGCAGCGATAACAGGTCCTAACCCTGCTTTTTCAATACCGCTGTTATTACGAGTCTTGCAGGTTTAGGGGCCCCGCACACTTTTTTTGGCCTTACCGCAAATCGATTTACGTAAACCCTTTTTTCTATGGGACTTCCATAGCGCTGGTATTACGATTCTGTCCTGGGAAGCCAAAAACTGAGTACACCCTCTACCTCCAAGATCTGTAACGCATTCTAAAGTAAGTAGTTATGAGTTTTACACTACAACGCTGTAGCATAAAACTCATAACTAAAGTGCTAAAAAGTACACTAACACCCATAAACTACCTATTAACCCCTAAACCGAGGCCCTCCCGCATCGCAAACACTATAATAAAAATTGTAACCCCTAATCTGCCGCTCCGGACATCGCCGCCACTAGAATAAACATATTAACCCCTAAACCCCTGCACTCCCGCATCGTAAACACTAGTTAAATATTATTAACCCCTAATCTGCTGTCCCTAACATCGCCACCACCTACCTACATTTATTAACCCCTAATCTGCCACCCACATCATCGCCGCCACTATATTAAATTTATTAACCCCTAAATCTAAGTCTAACCCTAACCCTAACACCCTCTAACTTAAATATAATTTAAATAAATCTAAATAAAATTCCTATCATTAACTACATTATTCCTATTTAAAACTAAATACTTACCTATAAAATAAACCCTAAGCTAGCTACAATATAACTAATAGTTACATTGTAGCTATCTTAGGCCTAGATTTGGAGTTTGGCGTTAGCCATGAAAACCAGCGTTAGAGGCCCCTAACGCTGGTTTCTTACGGACTCTGGTATTTAGAGTTCATTTACCGACACTCAAAAATCACCCAACGCTCAAATTTCTACCGACACCTCAGACCCAGTAGTAAACATATACAGACAAAATAAACATTCACGAATCACAAAACAAATATTACACAAAGTACACTTAAATTCATACAAACACTACACTATGTTTATTTTTCAGATTTTAATAATTTTTCATCAAAATACAAAGGATCAAAGTTGCGAGATCTCGGGTGTTAGTAAAAAAACTACACAAATCCATTTTCCCATTGACTTACATTGACACACGGGAAAAGACCCTCATATACCTACATCTAACTAATAACATTATCACAAATATACACTCATCGATGCATACAAACAATATACACCACATGACATACAAAAAATATTTATTTATTACAAAAAGAACACGATTTAGTGACTTTTTCACGCAAGCTCATGACGTCACTCACTTTACGAGGAAAACCAGTCTTAGAAAAAAAAAATTACAAAATTTTAGCGCCTCCATTGACTTCTATTGGGAAGACGTGCTCGTGCACGCGAAACCCACATTTCCCTAATGCACGCAAATAGCGTAGACCAAAAAACTCCAAATACCAGCGCTACAAAATACATACTTTTATGCGTTAGACCCAGCTATGATAAATAGATCAAGAAATGACTATTTCCCTATGGTGGATTTATGGATTTTACTTTTTGAATATTCACAACACCATTAAATTGTTTCATACTTTTATATTACATCAACTACAAATCAACATCACTAGTAACTTTTCTGGATTCACAAACACTACACAATGGGAAAAAATTCTCATTTACCTTTATTATTGCATTTCAGTTATTCAACTCATATGCTTGCAGCAACAGCATATCTACATAGGCTTAACACATGATCAGTCATGGATGCACATACATTACTTTTAACATTCACTGATACATGTGCATTCAAATGATGGGGGAAAAACACATTACATTCTCTCTAGGAATCACAAAACAGAACATATGGATTTTACTGTACTTTTAACATCATGATTCCATCACCAGAAACCATTAGGAATTACGTACAACAAGAACATCATTACACCAGATTACAGATGTCACTTTATGGGAAGGAACAACAATGCCAGACCGCTATATAGAAGTCAGCATATGTGGGACACAATCACAATATATACGTACATGTACATAACACGCATCACCCATCACGCAACCACAAAGCACACATTTAGATTTTATTCAGCACACAATAACAATGTAGTACAATACAACAACACAATGAGGATTTCAGAACTACATAGGCAGGTTAATAATATCATGACGTCATTAGAAGATTCAACCATACACATTACAGATTCACGACTGTACCGCCCCTTTCGGAACTTTAACACTCAATACTACAGTACAACATATACGTAAATAACAGTTTGGAACAGCATTATTAGGGAGATTTGAATGGGACAATTAATAAATATTGTCCGATCGCAAATCACTTATATATATAATACTACAGATGACAGCCGGAAGTTATTCAGTATTAGTGCCATTTGAATGGGACGCATACAATATTGACAGCTCGCCAATCACTTATATATACAATACTACAGATGGCAGACGGGAAGTTCGGAATTATTATTGCGATTTTAAAGGGATGCATACAATATTGACAGCTCGGCAATCACTTATATATACAATACTACAGATGACAGCCGGAAGTTATTCAGTATTAGTGCCATTTGAATGGGACGCATACAATATTGACAGCTCGCCAATCACTTATATATACAATACTACAGATGGCAGACGGGAAGTTCGGAATTATTATTGCGATTTTAAAGGGACGCATACAATATTGACAGCTCGGCAATCACTTATATATACAATACTACAGATGACAGCGTGAAGTTCTTCAGTATTAGTGCGATTTTAATGGGACGCCTACAATATTTACATCTCGGCAATCACTTATATATACAATAATACAGATGACAGCCGGAAGTTATTCAGTATTAGTGCCATTTGAATGGGACGCATACAATATTGACTGCTCGGCAATCACTTATATATACAATACTACAGATGACAGCCGGAAGTTATTCAGTATAAGTGCCATTTGAAAGGGACGCATACAATATTGACATCTCGGCAATCACTTATATATATAATACTACAGATGACAGCCGGAAGTTCTTCAGTATTAGTGCGATTTGAAAGGGACACATACAATATTGACATCTCGGCAATCACTTATATATACAATACTACAGATGGCAGACGGGAAGTTCAGAATTATTATTGCGATTTGAAAGGGACGCATACAATATTGACAGCTCGGCAATCACTTATATATACAATACTACAAATGACAGCCGGAAGTTATTCAGTATTAGTGCGATTTGAAAGGGACGCATACAATATTGACATCTCGGCAATCACTTATATATACAATACTACAGATGGCAGACGGGAAGTTCAGAATTATTATTGCGATTTTACAGGGACGCATACAATATTCACATCTCGGCAATCACTTATATATACAATACTACAGATGGCAGACGGGAAGTTCTGAATTCTTATTGCGATTTTAAAGGGACGCGTACAATATTGACAGCTCGGCAATCACACATATATATACAATACTACAGATGGCAGATGTTACTTTATCGTTTACAAACAATATTGCAGCAACATTGATCGATCACATTCGATGCACATTATACACAACTATGCACTTTCATTCATGTTAGCCTGGACGTGTGCTTGTTACTATAAGATCGCGTTTAAGAAATATTGATTACGCATATGATCAAACATTACAAACATGCACTGTATGTGTGATATTTGACACTTTCACATTGAGATTCATTGTTGGAAAACAACATTTCAGCAAACAACCAAAAAACGCCCACTGTGAAAGCATTCGCGCCGCTCACATACAAACAGGTGAATACAATCAGCAATCATTACAAACTCACTACCATTGGACTAATCATACTATAAATCCCACAAACAACATGGCCAAAGCATCACTTGTGATCCACATCAGATCAAGTGCATACCTTGTTACGCTGTTTTGAAAGATGGATGACGATGACATGGTAGACGCTGCTGGTGCTGCTATTGGCGAACTAGCTGTTGGTCAAATCAGGCAGCCTCGGCGGCTCAGACTGAGACAAAGGGGTCGTCTGGTTCGAGGTTCTCCTGTCTACAGGGTGAGACCCACCTTGGAAAACATGAGCGACTTTGAGGTTTATGATAAGTATCGGCTCGATCGCGAAGAGCTCATTGGCCTTTACGATCTTCTTAAACCTCATTTGGAGCCACGTATAAGAATAAGGACTGCTGTTCCCGCCATGAGTAAGATGCTAAGCTGTCTATACGTCCTGGCCTCCGGGAGTTTTCAATCCGGAGAACTGTACATGCATGGCCTGGCTCAAGGTACATTCTCTGTGGTGTTTGATAACTTTCTGGACGCCATGGTACGTATCAGTAAGCAATACATAGGATTCCCACAGAATGATGGTGATTGGAGGCGCCTGAAGCGGGAATTCTTTGATATTGCTGAATTGCCCAATGTCTTGGGAGCCATAGATTGTACCCACATTGCGCTGCGTGCTCCAATTGATGACTTGCCCTTCAGAAATCGCAAACATTTTCATAGCCTCAACGTGCAGTATGTTTGTGACGCACGGATGAGGATTATGCATGTGTGTGCGAATTTTGGAGGGGCTAGTCATGATGCCCGCATCCTCTCTCTGTCGTCCCTGTGGAGACCGTTTGAGGAAAGACAAATGCCCCCTGGTTATCTCGTTGGTGAGTATTTGTGCACAACATGGTTAATTAGTTTGACAATTGCCACTGTAGTTTTAAAATGTTAGCGTAATGTTCAGCTATAGGATGCAATTTAACTATTTATTTGTTTTCCCCGCTAATGTCTACTTTTAGTTCAATGCAGATATGTAGCATGTCTTACCTTAAATGCTCAGATAGATAATGCAATGTAACCATGTAGTTTGCATTTTACACAAGGTTTGGTTTAGGAGAAATACGCATATGTAGCATGTCTTAGCTGAAATGGGAAGATATTAGCGAATGCAATTTAACCATGTCATTGTCTCTTTCAGCTAATGTCTTTTAGTTCAATGCAGATATGTAGCATGTCTTACCTTAAATGCTCAGATAGAGAATGCAATGTAACCATGTAGTTTGCATTTTACACAAGGTTTGGTTTAGGAGAAATATGCATATGTAGCATGTCTTAGCTGAAATGGCAAGATATTAGCTAATTTCACATTCCTCTATTTTGGAAATGATGAATAAGACACCTATTGAAGATCAACTGTTTAGAACTGAATTGACTTTCAAAGACCATGCATTATCCAGGTTGGTGTACCAATGCATGCTAGTTAAGAATCACAGGAAGAATGTTGAATATTAGTAGCTTACATACATTAGTCATATTTCGTTCATAATTAGATATTTAGGGATCACAATCAGACACTTAGATGATTTTACTTTTTTAGATGGTATTTCACAGTCCTCTATTTTATGAACTGATGAATAAGACACCTATTGAAGATCAACTGTTTAGCCCTGAATTGACTTTCAAAGACCATGCATTATCCAGGTTGGTGTACCAATGCATGCTAGTTAAGAATCACAGGAAGAATGTTGAATATTAGTAGCTTACATACATTAGTCATATTTCGTTCATAATTAGATATTTAGGGATCACAATCAGACACTTAGATGATTTTACTTTTTTAGATGGTATTTCACAGTCCTCTATTTTATGAACTGATGAATAAGACACCTATTGAAGATCAACTGTTTAGCCCTGAATTGACTTTCAAAGACCATGCATTATCCAGGTTGGTGTACCAATGCATGCTAGTTAAGAATCACAGGAAGAATGTTGAATATTGGTAGCTTACATACATTAGTCATACTTATTTCATAATTAGATATTTAGGGATCACAATCAGAAAAAGGAATACATATTATAGTTGATATAGAGGTATTTGAATGGACATGAAATATTACATTTATGTTCAGCATACATATATATTATTGAAATGTGATATACATTATTATGTAGAATTAGAAAATCAGATATTTAAATTTATTTTTTATTACACAATAGAATGGTTATTTTTTTTTTTTTCATTTAATTAATAAATATCTTGATAAAATGTTGAACAAAGTTAGAGCATAGATACAAGATGATTGTAAATGTATTTTATGAATATTTGACAACGTGTGTATTAACTTTGTTAAAAAAAATAAATAAATATTTCAGATTGTCATCTGATGACTTCCAGGAATATTTTTTTGTTTTTGTTTCAGAAACTTTAATTTTTTTAAATGGTAATAATAAACATTTTATTATTAAATACACTCTTTTGAACAGATTATAATAAATATCCATATAATCTGTCAATAAAAAACAATTTGACTCCCATGACTGGTAGTTGGCTATTTGACAAGCACATGCATAAGATCAAATAATGCATTAATTTTAGAAAATCCACTGATTCCGAAAATATTACATTAAACTATCTTTTTTAACATTAATTGGGGAGTGAGATCCATCGATGCTTTTGTTTGGAAATTCTTAGATGTTAAAATAATTTAGGATATGTAGTCATTTGACAGAAATTATTTGTTTTCACTTTTAAGAAGGGGAAGTGGTTCAATTACATTAAAGTGACAGTGTTGTTGAATGTAAAATTAATTTTATAATATCTTGTATCTTCCTTAGGTATCTCAAAACATTATTTTCTAAATTCTTTTAATTTTTACATTAAAAAATGTTAGGTCATTTAATTTGATATTTTTCACAAGCTAGTTATTGGATGCCAGGTTAATCGATTTAATTTTCTAGTGGAGTCATTTAACTATAGTTATTAATATTATGTAGTTTTTAAAATCTTACCTCTTGGGTTAGACATCACATATCTATATATAATTTTCATTCCCCTTTAGTTTATTTTGACAATGTTAAATCAACATTCCAAATGTTTTGGTCCTTAAAGGGACATTCACAAAGTATATTGTGTATTGATTTTTAAATAATTCATAAAAGAATTTAAACATATTTAGAAAGTACTATAGAATTACATTCAGTCTTTAAATATACTTTGAAAAAAATACATCAATGCACATATCTTAGTCAATTACATAAGGCATCTATGTGCAACCAACAATCAGCATCAAAATAGCCTATGTAGATATGTATTTAATCCAAGAATATATATAATTACAATCTAATGATTGAATACCAAAACATATTAAGTTGTTCAAATATTATAATCTTATCCAAAATGCATACATAACATATAGCTTAATGTCCCTCTAAGCTGAAGACTCCGAAATACCTCCTTTACAATATATATTTCATTCAGTGTGTAAAACAATCCAGAAGTTAATCTAAATTTGCTTTACTCATATGTTATACTAATTTAGCAAAAGGAAGGTGCCTAGGTTTCGGATATTTCAAGCATTATTGTGAAATGTTTATTTAAAGGGACATGAACTCAAAATATACTTAAAGGGAGACATTTAAAAATTAATGATTTATACATTCTGAATGAGTATTCTATTTTAAGCAACTTTAACAATTGTCTCATATTATGAATGCTCCTTGTGATGTTGCTATCATTACTTTAAAAATAAGGCATTAAATAGATAATTTATTTGCTTCAGTACTCTGGACAGAACTTGTTTTTTTTGGTTGGATTAATTTATCCAACAATCATCAAGGACAACCCAGGTTTTTGGAAACAATTGTCAGTAATCTAAAATATCATTATTGATTTGCAAAGAAAGATAAGATAATTCTTAACATTTGAGAATAGGATTAAATTATAAAGTTGTTTAACATTTCATGCTCAATCTGAATCACGAACGCTAAATTTGTTTGGACAGTGTCCCTTTAAGAGATTTAAAGAGTGTATTTACTTCTCTTCTTATCTTGACATACTTTGCTTGAAAAGCATATCGAGATAGGCTCAGTAGATGAAGATTGGTGGATGTACAGAGATGCCTTATGTGATTGGCTCAACCATGTGCATTTAAATTTCTTCTGTTGAGGATATCTAAATACTAAGATAAATTGAGTTACATTTTAAAGTCTAAACAATTTTCTATCTCTACAGATCATTTGATACAATTGTTTGGTTGTAATGTCTATTTAAAAATAAAGACGCCATTGCACAATAACATATATGAGCACTTCAGACAAATACAAGCTCGAGGTTTATTTACTAATAACAAACAAACCTGTAGTTTAACATTTATAAACAGATTATCCAAGTTACTGACATTATAACCTGAATTTGAACATTCAGAAATATTGCGTGGGAAACACATCTTGAAACCCCAGATTAGCATCTTTAAACATTAGAGTCTAATGTCATGCAATAGCACACAATCAATGTGCATTATGAAATACATTTAATAGAGCAATATCAATACTTCACAATAAGTAAAGAAATGGATTTTATGAACAATAAAGACATACAATATTAAATGTGTATTTGTATTAAAGAAACAGACCGTTATTAAACCGAGAAATGTCTACAACATTTAATAATGTGACAGTATTAGATTTTAAAGAGAATTTAATCATTAATATTTAACGGATCACGGATATTAAATCTGCGTCACACATATCCGCATGACAGGCCCATGAGTTACAAATAAGTCTACATGAAAAATGAAGTTACAGCACCACCAGGAGGTATGTGTAAGGAAGTTACTAAGATATGAAACATTAAGGAACGGCCAATCAGAGTTCATCACACAAACACAACTTGAGTCAGGATGGTCTCACAGACATTCTAACAATATTTCAAACTTTTAACCAATCAGATGTACAGATAACTTGTCCCATGGTGCATCTCATGTTTACTTCACCATATAAAAGTCCATTACACGTTGCCATCTTTGTCAGTTCTCTAATGCCTGCAGGCAGTATATAATATTTATTAATAATTATATTCTACAACCCAGCAGGCATGTCAGCTCCCAGGTTCACCAAGGAGGAGAGCGCTGCACTGGTCCACGCCGTCAAGGACTTTTATCCCCAGCTGTTTGGGAACAAGAGGAGGTTGACAGATGTGCATGTTAAGAAGGCCCTCTGGGAGTCTATCACCAATGCGGTTAGATTGGTGTGTGACGTCCAGAGGAGCCAGGATCAAATCATGAGGAGATTCGGAGATATGAGGTTGCGCTTAACAAAAAAAGTCAACCTCATAAGGGACTGGGTACAAGCCCGTAAAAGAGGGGGCAAAAGAGAGGCCCTGCGGAAACTCTACCTACTCCCTTATGAGGTGACTTTATGCGAGCTCCTCAATCTCCGGGTCCCCAAAAGATTTAGATCCTCGCCATCCTCGGCCTCCTCTTCTTCCCTCCCAGCTGCGGGATCTGAAAGTCCTGACGTGGGGGTCAGGGCAGCTGCTTCTCCGTCCGGTGGCCTGGGAGGAGATGATGGAGAATCTGAACCAGGTAACTATCCAACTTCATATAATATCTTAATATTTGATTTTTTTTTAAAAAATGTGTATATAGTACTAAACCTATACAGATCTCACAACATACACTACATATGATGTTTAGATATCTGATTTTATATTAGCGACACATGAAATAGGAATGATGTTTCTTGCGCTCTACAGAATATGCGTCACAGAGCGAAAATGGAATTTCGCATACACGTTAACATGGGTTCGTTTTAAGTGGCATTGCTTTATACATGTTGGTCAAATGACGGATGCGTAATTCCGCTTGGAATCATTGTGCAATGATCGCGAAAATGGAATTGCGCATACACGTTAACATGGGTTAGCTGTAAGTGGCATTGCTTTATACATGTTGGTCAAATGACGGATGCGTAATTCCGCTTGGAATCATTGCGCAATGATCGTGAAAATGGAATTGCGCATACACGTTAACATGGGTTAGCTGTAAGTGGCATTGCTTTATACATGTTGGTCAAATGACGGATGCGTAATTCCGCTTGGAATCATTGCGCAATGATCGCGAAAATGAAATTGCGCATACACGTTAACATGGGTTAGCTGTAAGTGGCATTGCTTTATACATGTTGGTCAAATGACGGATGCGTAATTCCGCTTGGAATCATTGCGCAATGATCGCGAAAATGGAATTGCGCATACACGTTAACATGGGTTAGCTGTAAGTGGCATTGCTTTATACATGTTGGTCAAATGACGGATGCGTAATTCCGCTTGGAATCATTGCGCAATGATCGCGAAAATGGAATTGCGCATACACGTTAACATGGGTTAGCTGTAAGTGGCATTGCTTTACACATGTTGGTCAAAATGAAATGTGAATTATTATATATGTGAAGAATACAGTATTCTTATTTTCAATATTATACATAATTAAAAAAGAAGAATCCAAATAAATTATAACATATGCCCATCAATTGATGAGAATGAAATAACACAAAAAAATAATTTAAGCTACAGTTGAAAATTGAAAATAAGAGTACAGGATATATTTATCATGAATTGAATTGAGGAAACAATTAACTCATGGGACTACCAAAGGATTAATATTTTTTTAATTGATTTGCTAATAATGTAAAGATTTTAAACATGGCATGATTTGTATTAATGATATCCAATCCTCATTTAATATATTACAGATCTGGATGTTGGTGCTGGATCCTCAAGGCAGGGCTTGTCACAGTATGGTATGTCTCATTTTAATTGACATTTGTCTTAGAAACATGGACAGAACATTACATACTAAATCCACATTGTTCAATATTTATATGTATCTTCAAAATGGATTTTAAAACTTTTTTCAAATAAGAATAAATAAAACCAAAAAATAGTATTACATTGTAAGACTACTCTGATTTTTTTTTTAATTTAAGATATCCCATCTATTCTGGATGTCTTAATTTTAATGTAAGATTCTTTGAATGTCCAATTTATATTCTTCCCTTGTGTATTGCTTAATCTTATTTGTATACATTTTTAAATAATACACACAATTTTGCATATGTTTAGATTTTAAAAATATAGATTCAATGTTTGAAATTGATCACGTCATTTAAGGGACATGCCAACTAAATTTTACATAGAATTATTTTTAAACGTGATTTTATTGTTTTCTTTAAACATTTTATGAGCTGCATTGGTTCAGTCTATTGTTTTAGTTCATAAACAAATTAATGGATTTTGGTTTAGGTTAAACAATGCATTACTGGTATTATCCAGCTGTTTTTCTATGCATAAATTGACATATTTCCAAAAGTTAAAATCATGTGTTCAGATAACAGTAGTACATAGTTTAAAAAAGTATACAATTACACATTTAGAGCTTCATGTCCCTTTAATAGATGAAAATTAAATAATTCTTAGGATATCCTTAAATAACATATTAGATTGGAATTGCATGCTCAATCCCATTCATTACATCAACATATGGAGTCGAGAATTCATTAACACCAACATTGTCAAATCAATATAATTTTATATTAAAGGGATACTGATCTAAAATTATTAATGTTGTCATTCAGATAGAGCATTCAATATTAATCAACATTTAAATATTATACTATAATCATATGTGAAATATTCTATTGCTAAATGTATTTTAAAATCAAGAATGTACGTTTATCTGCAGCTCAATTTTGGTTGACCAACCTGGGTTTTGATTGATGATTGGTGGATACCTTCAACAAACAATATTTATTGAATCCAATATTGCTTATCTGCCTTTAAGATTAAAATGTAGCAACATTCAAATTATAATAAGAGTCAATGTTAAATAATTTGGAACAGTTTGAACAGTGAAATCAATGATTGAAATAAATCATGTCAGTGTCCCTATAATAAACAATAGATTCATTCATCTTTACATTCTTTGGATTAGACAATATTGATATATAATTCACATATTCACTGTTGGAGTTACTTTATAGATATCAGCATACTCTAACAGCACCATGATTACATATTTGTACTAATCAATTTGGTTTTGTATTGTGATAAATATGTGTTGTGTCCTAAACAAGATTACTGTACATTGCACAAATGGCTCGATGTGCCACATGTCTTTGTTTATATTTGTCAACAGCTGTTATTCAAAATGTGGTTTGTGTGTATTCTTTAAGAACATTGATCAATGGGTATATTTAGATATGCAATAGCATCGTATGAGATGAGTTTGATGTCTAATATAGTCAGAAATTAAACATATGTTCAATACATCATTTTTAACAGAATCCCCTTGATTCAATCAAGCATTTTTTTGTTTAATGACTGCTCTATTCTTCACATTTTCAAGTTGATTATTCTTAAAATTCGCTACAGATGTGATTTAGTGCTATCCCAAATGTGTTCACTAATATATATCTATATCATTCATAGAGAGAGTTGGTGTGGGGAGCCCACAGGAATCTAGCACTGACACAGAGCTGCCTTTGCGGTCTCCTGGTAAGTCCATTGACTCATTTATTTGTCATTGAAGGTGTATTGGTAATCAATATTATGAGCATGATTCTGATGAAGCATAACATTTGAAACAAACATATAATTTACTCCTCTGATTATATATTAATTTTCTTTGAATATTGAAAGATTAATAATTAAAACTTTCTTAGTCTACACCTTTGTTATTCAGAAGATGTATAGCATATGTTTGTTTCCATGTTCATTTTTGACAACAGTCATCAAGTGATACACACATGAGAAATCTTAAATGTTCTATGTACTATGCTTTTATGATTTTAAAATTATTACAAACAATACATCGAAAATCGGAATCATTGAGAATAACAAATCTAATGTCATTTGTATGCTCCATCAAAATGATGTAAATCATAACTTTGGGTGTGTATATCTTTAATGCAACATTGATGTGTGTCTTTGATCAACAGTAACATATATTATAATATCTGATCTTAACGTGTACACAACATGTTATGTTTTACAGAGATTGATTTAACATGTGTGACGGAGGAGGAAGAGGCTTCCTTGAAGTCTGATGGTATGTGAAATATATCTATCATGTTTCCAACATGTTGCTTTATTGGAAATCATTTTATTGAAGACATTCAAAGTCTACAGCTTTTGCACTTTAAAAAGGAATATTATTTGTCTGTTCAAATACACTACTGCCCCCTTTCTATATCAGGCAGCATGAAAATATGTTTGTTTTTTTTTATAAATTTATAATTCATGCCATCATTATGTCACATGCATATTCCAGGCCAAAACACAATAATAATGTTATAATTGTACAGACAGTCATTGATATTCATCTGAGTGCCTATATGCATACCATATCCTCATTTCATTATTGTTTAGAAATTCAAACACACTTCGAAGTATATTGAAAACATAATCAATTTGAAATGCGTTGATTTGATTTCATGATGTATGAGATGTTAATATATTTGGATTATTTTTTTCAGATGGATCCTCCACCTCTGGTCATCTGGTTTCCGCCTCTGCCCAGTCCCCTGACCAGTCACAGACCCCTGCCCATGCCCAGACCCCTGCCCATGCCCAGACCACTGCCCAGGCCCAGACCCCTGCCCAGGCACAGACCACTGCCCAGGCCCAGACCCCTGCCCAGGCACAGACTCCTGCCCAGGCCCAGACCCCTGCCCAGGCCCAGACCCCTGCCGGCCCTTCCCATTTGTCATTTCCTGTCCTTCCCAAAAAACGCCCCTTCCCTGTCCCTCCCAAAACACGCCCCTTCACCCCCCTTCACTGCTCTCCCCGTATTATGGCCCGTACAGCTGCCCAGACCCCAACTCACCACTCCCCAGCTGTACGGCCTACCCCGGAGCAGCAGCTCATCCCTCCCCAACCCAATCCCATCCCTCCCCAACACAATCCCATCCCTCCCCCCTGTCTCAACCTTCATTGTCCTGGGTGTCGGATTGTCCTTCCCAGGCACAGCTGTAAGTATCATTCAAAATCCACATTATAAGATACTTAAAGGTACACTGAAGGAAAATTGTTTCTATTGTGATTCAAATAGAGCATGCAATGTTAATCAAATTTATAATTTACTACTCTTATGAATTATTCTTCATTCTCTTGCTATCTTTATTGAAACAAAGAAATGCCTAGAATTAATTTTAAATAGAAAATAATTGTGGACATCATTTCTTTATTGTTGGATGAATGTATCCATCAACCAGCAGGGACAACCAAAGTTGATAAACAAATATGGCCTGCCCTATAAACCTACATTCTTGCATTCAAAATCTAGCTAGAGAATTCTAACATTTAAAGAATATGTGTAATTTTTTCATATTTGTAATGTCATGCTCTATCTGAATCAGTCAATTAAATATTTAGGTTCAGTGTCCCTTTAATTTGATATCACTACATATACCAATCACCACTACTTGGATCCAACAATTTATGTACAAATGTTGATACATTATCTCTTGTCTAACCCAGTGGGAATGTAATTTCTTTAGGTTGCTATGTTTACACAGCTTGTCCTCAACGCCAAAATGTTTAAGGATAGGTGTGCCTACCACAGTATAATTAAAATATTTAAATTGCTAATGTAAGTACAATGTAAATCCTTTAACAAGATTTGATACACTCAAGCTGTATAAGTGGATCATCGAAAACCAATTAAAGGGGACAACATGTTTGAGTAAACTGTCCCTTTAATGATTTCGGTCTGTCTGAATAAGATATTTAATGTGTAAAGAATCAATTTAAACAAATTGATGTAAAGAATGATTTGGCTTTATGATGACAATGTATCTTTGCTTATTTTTTCGTCTATTGTGTAATTATCCTTAATATTTGATTTATTCTTTATTTTAGGCTGTGACTCAGCATGGCTCATGCTAGAAGGTATAGCACGAGTAGAGCAGGCCGTGTTGAGGAACGCAGCTGTCCTGAGAGGGATGAACGACACCATGCAGGCCCAGCTCCGGGTTCAGGATTTGACTCTGCGGCAGATCATGCTATTAAATTCAAGGCCTGAATCCGGAGCTGGACATGCACAGGACGATGAAGAGGATGACCAGTAAGTGGAGGATCTGGAGATGCTCCAAGGGCGCAGATAAGAATCCTCCGTCCACATGTTGATGTTTTTGTTATTGTTGCCATTTGGCCTTTTTCTAAGTTTATTGTTGTGCCTGTTGCACTCTTTTACCTTGTCATATGTCTCCAATGGGGCTATGCTGGCCCTTGGAAACTCTCTTCATGGACTGTGATGCACTGTGTTACCTTGTCATATGTCTCCAATGGGGCTATGCTGGCCCTTGGCAACTCTCTTCATGGACTGTGATGCACTGTGTTACCTTGTCATATGTCTCCAATGGGGCTATGCTGGCCCTTGGCAACTCTCTTCATGGACTGTGATGCACTGTTTTACCTTGTCATATGTCTCCAATGGGGCTATGCTGGCCCTTGGCAACTCTCTTCATGGACTGTGATGCACTGTGTTACCTTGTCATATGTCTCCAATGGGGCTATGCTGGCCCTTGGCAACTCTCTTCATGGACTGTGATGCACTGTGTTACCTTGTCATATGTCTCCAATGGGGCTATGCTGGCCCTTGGCAACTCTCTTCATGGACTGTGATGCACTCTGTTACCTTGTCATATGGCTCAAATATTCCTTATTTTTACAAGATTATTTCTAAACGTTGTTGATGTTTTCTTACATACTAATAAAAGACATGTCATTGCACGATTCTTTGTCCTCATTCTTCATTTTATTGATTGGAAGCTCTAGTTTATCTGGTTGATCCTTAAAGGGACCTACCAAAAATAATGGATTTTCAAGAATCATATATGTAATACAATTGTAAATGACTTTAAGATTAACATCTCCAATGTAATTTTATTATTTGTCTTTATATATTTTTCTCAAAGCTTATTTTATATATGTATATATAGATTGTTATTTGTGTATATATGTATATTTCAATTTTCACATCCATGTGTGTATTTAGAAACTCTGCATGAATTGATGCACCTTTAACAAATGATCTGAGGATTGATACAATGATATAATCCCTGTAAAGTGTTCATTTTATTGAAATAGTATTGTCTATGTGTATCCTCTTTTTAAAAACAAAATAATGTCCCTTTAAGTGATGGTGAGCACAATTGTTAATGAATGTATTTCCATTTCTAAAGCGTTTTTGTCCTTTTTACATGAACAAGGACATATAATCTTATTAATAAACATATTGTAATGTTGACAGCACATGTATTTCATTTTCAATTCTATCTTATTGTAAAAGTGTAACCAAATAAATCTCTGTGTGTAATGCGCATATTTTAGATGATGAATATATTTTAACAAATATGTTAACAAAATACTTCTCCTCCCATATATGGCTATAGGTAGGCTGACCATATTTCAACTTGAATAAATGACACGTTTAATCAATACATGTGTCATTATTGTTATTCCAAAACAATCTAAACATATCTTAAAACATCAATGGCATATGTATTTCTCATGTGTATCTTTTAAATGTTAAAGATATACACCATAGCTATAGTTCAAGGAACAGTCAAGTCCGAAAAGATGATTCATGATTTCGTGACATTCCTAGATAGCAATCTAGACACATACTAGTTACTAAAATATAAATACGTTTCTTAGTGATATGCCAAGCTGTCAACTGAGTCCTTGTATTGGCTGCGGTTTTTCAGCGATCTCGGATGCGCCATGTTGCTTAAGACGTCACCTGCCAGGCTGTCCAATGATTCCTTGTATTGACTGACGTTCTTACGTGATCAAGAATGATCCTTTTATTGGATTGCGTTTTGACGCGCTCAAGGATATGCCTTTTTTTGGTTTGCGTTCTTACGTGATCAAGAATGTGCCTTTTATTGGATGGCGTTTTGACGCGATCAAGGATGCGCCTTTTTTTTTTTGCGTTCTTACGTGATCAAGAATGTGCCTTTTATTGGATGGCATTCTTACGTGATCAAGGAAGCGCCATGTTAATTAAGACGTCACATGCAAAGGTAAAAAAAGTCTGATTGTATTACGTAGTCCCGCAATATTTGTTTGTGCACGTTAAACACGTTTGTGAATGAAGCCAATTTTAAAAACCTTGTGAATATGGATTTTTTGCATCATGTTACATTGTTGACCCGTAGCTGATAAAGACCACCACATTCTCTTTTGCTGGATGTCTGGTTGAATAAACGAACGAAAGCAAAATGTTTTCATGCATATGATATTTCGAGGCAAGTGCAAATCTATATAGTCCATGTTGTTTAATATGTTTGTCAACAATATGTTCCTTTTTCTGAAAAATGACTGTTGTGTTTAATGTTAAAGATATCTAATTCATAAATATGCGCTATTGTGTTAGAATAAAGTAATCAATATGCATTTATCTTTATCATATGCTAAATATATGATGCCGACTTCTTCTAAATGTAATTTCGTTGTATATTTTATTAAAGGTTCATTAGACACTCACATTATAAATCAAATATTTTAATTTGTTCTCTAGTTAGATAGTCCATTGTTTAACAAATACACGTTTAATTTTGCTTCTGTTCAAATAAAATGTAAGTAATTTTCAGACTCCTCGCCAAGCCTCTAAGTTTCATGTGAGTACCATCTCCAGCTTTCTCCTGTTTTGTGTATGATGGTGTATTGTCTTGTTTTACGGTTGTAATGGGGGTTCATCTATATTTTCAATAGAGCTAACCCGATTTTCTTTGAAAGTGTTTAAAGCTTTGTAATATTGATATCAGTATATGTTAATCTTGTTGTTTCTAGTAGTGTCTATTACATACAGTTCTGTTAAAAATATAGTATACTGTCCCTTTAATGCAAATGTTGATTTTTGTATCATGTATGAGTTCCACATTGGTTAATCTCCAAATATATTATTGTTAGCATATTTTCACCCCCCACTCCTAAAAGGACTTTAAACCATATTCATTGTTAAAACAAATGTCTTTATAAAAATAAATTAACACAATAATGTCTCTTTAAGAAAATAGACTTTATTTAGCACGTCAATATAAATCTGATTTCAAAATGTATTGTTTGAACAAGTACATGTAGATATACCAACAATCTTCAAATATATGTTAGCATATGTAATTTTGTTAAAGGGACAGTTTAGAAAACAAATAATGTTTTGCATTATTCTAAAAGTCAATTTTGTAATATCAATGATATCAAATGTTTCTCACCAATTAATCATTTGTCTGTGTTTATTTTAATTTGCTAGCTAAACCTATGAGGTTCGTGTGCTCATTTCTTCGAGCTTGAAGAGTGCATGTAATCATTATACAATTTGACCACTAGAGGGCATTTGGATAGCATTTGTATATGTAAAACCTTGTGCTCATACAGCATATTATTTACCATGTATTGATCATTGATATCTAAAATGTTGTTATGTCAGAACAACAAATAAGTGGTCATTTTTCATAGTCATAGATACAAGGGTAAGCACATAAGTCACATGTATTTCTCCATGTTTTGTTGTTTCCAACTTGATAATGCGTAATACAGTGTTTTCTTTGTAATCAATAATTTTCTGACTGTCCCTTTAAGCTGTGTTATTGGCATTCAAACAGTAATATGCCATCATGGATAATTTTAATGGTAATTTTGTTTGCGATTCGTGAAACAGTTTGGACATCACATCACAGAAACCAATCAATATCATGAACAAGGATAGGTATGTGATGATGTGGTTTTCACACACTTATAACCCACACTCTGCAAACAATCTGCCTCCATGGACCCGGTCCCATAGAAGTAGATTATATACAGAGTGTGGTCCACAAGTGTATGAAAACCACATCATCACATACCTATCCATTACACATTAAATAAAAAAAACATTAAACATGAAAACAAATACTTACTTCCTCTTCCTTCCCCTCTTCCCACGGGGCTGAGGCTCTGGGAGGGGCAACTGCCGACTCTGACGAGTTCTCCTTGGAGATGTTGTGGGAAGAGTGGAAGGAAGAGTACTGGGACGACCAAGGTGAGGAGGAGAAGATGGCTGAGGAGGAGAAGATGGCTGAGGAGGAGAAGATGGCTGAAGAGGAGAAGATGGCTGAAGAGGAGAAGATGTCCCGGCAGGAGGAGATGTCCCGGCAGGAGGAGATGGCCCGGCAGGAGAAGATGGCCCGGCAGGAGAAGATGGGCCAGCAGGAGAAGATGGCCCAGCAGCAGGAGGCCCAGCAGCAGGAGGCCCAGCAGCAGGAGGCCCAGCAGCAGGAGGCGGACCAGCATGCGCCTCCCGGAAAAAATTAAACATCTCTTGGTGTAGATTAATGATTCTGTTTTGCCCTTGTTCTATTCTATTAAGTATGTTTATTATTTGGTTTTGGCCTTCAATTATTTGGTTTTGTCCATCAAGAATTCGAGTTCGGCCTTCGATATTTTGTATCCGGGAGTTACGCATCTGGTCTATGTAGTCCAGTAGAACCCGCACCTCCGCTATTTCCTCTTGTTGTGCTTGGCGGGGTACCCGTGCATGGCGGGGTGCCCGTGCACGGCGGTGTGCGGGTCCTTGAGGGGCCTCTGGTTCCGCGGCCTCCTCCTCTGCTTCCGGGGCCTCTTCATCTGCTTCCGTTCCCTCTTCGTCACGGGGGTGGAAATTCCTCCCCACCACTCTCATCCCGGGGAGATGGAGGAGGCTGTATTTGTTGTGCTGCCTCCTCCCCAGACTCTGTATATTTAAAAAAATAAAAATTGTATATATTAGCATATTTGCAAATGAAGCTTTAAATGACTTAGCTTACGATACAATTACAAATGCAGAATCATTAATCCACTTTGAAATCTAACAATCAATACGATTTCCGCATTTTCTAAACCGTGTTTGTGATATCTCTGGTCAATCTGAATGTTTTAGCATTTGTTTTCAGTCTGTTTAAATGCACACCTAACCTATAGCCTAGATACTGATGTAACCGCAAAGTAATTGTGAATGCGTGTAAACAGCGTAATAGCATTAATCTGATCCTTAAAGGGACATGAAACCCAATGTTTTATCTTTCATGATTTAGAAGCATACATTTATAATCAACTTTCTAATGTACTTTTCTTATCTAATTAGCTTCATTCTCTGGATATTTTTTGCTGAAAAGCATATCTAAATATGCTTAGATGCTAATTGTTAGCTGCCTCCTGTGATTGGTTCACCGTGTGCATGGCTATTTCTTCATTAAAATATATCTCAAGAATGATTCAAATTAGGTAATATAAGTACATTTGAATGTTTTGTCAAATTGTATTCTCTACCTCAATCATGAAAGTAAAGGTTTGCGTATAGTGTCCCTTGAAATACATTCGTATGTGAATTTATTCTTCAATGAGCTTACCGTCAGATGAGAATGGCAGGTTCCCGGTATCAATTCCTCCGATACCGACTACATCCACCTCGGAGATGCTGGGCCGCAACATTTCCTCCCATCGGCAGTACTCGATTTCCAGGGCAGGGCCGCCACCGGTTCCTGCGGAATGTCGGGCCTCCAGGCTTAACTTTTTCTTGAGATCCATCTTACAGTCCCGGTAGCGATGTTTTATAGAGTCCATATCTCTGTTCCGGCCACCCACTGCACTGACTGCATTCCTTATCTCATTCCAGAGCCTCCTCTTCTCAGTCGGGGTAGTCTTCTGGTGCTGCAGCCTCCTATACCTGGCCATATAGGCCTCTACGAGGGCCTCCTTCTCCTCCATCGAAAACCTCGCCTC
This sequence comes from Bombina bombina, assembly GCF_027579735.1. Taxonomy (NCBI): domain Eukaryota; kingdom Metazoa; phylum Chordata; class Amphibia; order Anura; family Bombinatoridae; genus Bombina; species Bombina bombina. The sequence goes on from NC_069502.1 coordinate 451,747,965, forward strand.
CCTAGTCGCCTTGGCCTTCTCCTGTGATGATGCCCTCTGTTTCCCGGACTGTGAAGCCCTACTCTGTCCGCCACTGGGCCCAGCCACTTGTTCATCTTGAACCAAGTGGCTGGGTCCACCCACCGCTTCCACCCCCGCTTCCTGCCCCCCTTCCTGCCCTGTTCCTCTCCCCCTCCCTCTCCTCCCCCCTCTACCTCTCCCCTGCCTGCCCTCCATCTGTTCCCTAAACTAAACCCCAAATAATCAAACAAAAAGTGAGTGTGATGAAATGAAAGGGGGTCAAAATAAAGAACTAAAAAGACAAAAAAAGTGCTGAAAGTGTGAGAGGGATCTAAAAAAACAAAGAGGGTAAGGAGTATTTAAATAAACCAAAAGAAGAAGAAGACTAAAAGGAGGATATGTAAACTAAATGTAACTAGGGAATGGGTATGGGATGGGTATGGGGTATGGGATAAGAGTAAATGGGATGAAAGGGAATGGGACTACAGGGAATGGGGTATGGAGTGTAGTATGAGGGGGTATGGGGTATGGAGTGTATGTAGTGTTATTGATAAGTGTATGTATGTATTGAATGTGTTTGCGTGTAAATGTGTTAAGTGTACAGAAAAATCACTCGCTCGCTAACTCACACTACTACTAATTCTCACTAACACACTACTACTAATTCTCACTAACAAACACTCCCACTAACTCTCACTAACTCCCACTACCACTAACTCACGCTCCCACTAACTGACTCACACTAGCACTAACTCTCACTAACAACTCTCACTAACAACTCCCACTACCACTAACTCACTCACGCTCCCACTAACTGACTCTCTCCCACTCCCACTAACTCCCACTTCCACTAACTCACTCACGATAACACTAACAATTGACTCTCTCACGCTAACACTAACTCACTCACAATAATGCACAAACTCTCTAATCTTAAACCTCCAATCTCCAAAGACCCACCAGCAACACAGTCAAAGAAGCCATGCTTGTGTGGTGCTTATATACCCTGTGTAAATGTTTAATGATGTACCAATTTCCGTTGTAAATTGTGTTCAGGTGTGCTTTATTAGCAATTAATATTAGTGCAATGTGTATTAGTTGTGTGAATTTGCGCATGCTCATTTGGAGTTAGTATTTGTGGAATGTGTAGAATGCGATGATGTCATAGTGGTCGTTTTCTATAACATTGTCCAATAGTATTCTGTTTAAATGTGAATTTGCGATGGTGTGTTCTTAGTGAAGTGTTGTATATGTATGTTTGTCCTAATATATAGTGATATTGAATGCGATTATTTTTCTAGTGTATGTATATATTTTTTATTCCTTGTTGTTATTTTGCGAATTTCCGCATCTTAAAGTATATGCGTATTCCCCGTATTAAATTTTATTTAAAATCCCCCCACTTGTGAATGTGTAATGCTTGTGTGCTTTGTTGATTGATTGTTGTTGTGACATTTGCGGCGTGTTATTGTTGTGCATGATGTGGTATGCGTCATATGACCGAGCTGTGCGTATTTCTAGCGAGATCGAGTGTTAGGTGAAAAAAGCTATTTATTTTGCTTTTCCATTGATCTCTATGGGAGACTGTCTAACGCGGGCAGGATTCCGCGTGTGACATACACGCGTTAGGAGCATCGTTAGATGGTCTTTTTTGAACTCTAAATACCGGAGTCAAACAATGCCGTGCGTTAGACATAAACCACGCGTAGCGTTAGCAGCCCATCTACCGCCAAACTCCAAATCTAGCCGTTAGGGTTTATTTTTATTTTACAGGCAAGTTTGTATTTATTTTAACTAGGTAGAATAGTTATTAAATAGTTATTAACTATTTAATAACTACCTAGCTAAAATAAATACAAATTTACCTGTAAAATAAAACCTAACCTAAGTTACACTAACACCTAACTCTACACTACAATTAAATAAATTACATACATTAAATACAATTAAATAAATTAAATTAAATTAGCTAAATCACACAAAAAAACACTAAATTACAGAAAATAAAAAACAAATTACAGATCTTTAAACTAATTACACCTAATCTAATAGTCCTATCAAAATAAAAAAAGCCCCCTCCAAATAAAAAAAACCCTAGCCTAAACTAAACTACCAATAGCCCTTAAAAGGGCCTTTTGTGGGGCATTGCCCCAAAGAAATCAGTTATTTTTCCTGTAAAGAAAAATACAAATACCCCCCAACAGTAAAACCCACCACCCACACAACCAACCCCCCAAATAAAATACTAACTAAAAAAACCTAAGCTCCCCATTGCCCTGAAAAGGTCATTTGGATGGGCATTGCCCTTAAAAGGGCATTTAGCTCTATTGCAGGCCCAAAACCCTAATCTAAAAAATAAACCCACCCAATACATCCTAACACTAACACCTGAAGATTCACTTACCGGGAGAAGTCTTCATCCAAGCGGCAAGATGTCCTTAACGAAGCCGGCAGTAGTGGTCCTCCAGACGGGCAGAAGTGGTCCTCCAGACGGGAAGAAGTCTTCATCCAGACGGCATCTTCTATCTTCATCCTTCCGGCGCGGAGCAAGTCCATCTTCAAGACATCTGACGCGGAGCATCCTCTTCAAACCACGGCTTCTTCGTAATGAATATCTCTTTAAGTGACGTCATCCAAGATGGCGTCCCTTAGATTCCGATTGGCTGATAGAATTCTATCAGCCAATCAGAATTAAGGTAGAAAAAATCCTATTGGCTAATTCAATCAGCCAATAGGATTGAGCTGGCATTCTATTGGCTGTTCGAATCAGCCAATAGAATGCAAGCTCAATCCTATTGGCTGATTGGATCAGTCGATAGGATTGAAAATCAATCCTATTGGCTGATTTCATCAGCCAATAGGATTTTTTCTACCTTAATTCCGATTGGCTGATAGAATTCTATCAGCCAATCGGAATCTAAGGGACGCCATCTTAAAGAGATATTCATTACGAAGAAGCTGTCGTTTGAAGAGGATGCTCCGCGTCGGATGTCTTGAAGATGGACCCACTCCGTGCTGCAAGGATGAAGATAGAAGATGCCATCTGGATGAAGACTTCTGCCCATCTGGAGGACCACTTCTGCCCGTCTGGAGGACCACTTCTGCCGGCTTTGTTGAGGACATTTTGCCGCTTGGATGAAGACTTCTCCTGGTAAGTGAATCTTCGGGGGTTAGTGTTAGGATTTTTTTAAGGGTGTATTGGGTGGGTTTATTTTTTAGGTTAGGGCTTTGGGACTGCAATAGAGCTAAATGCCCTTTAAAAGGGCAATGCCCATCCAAATGCTCTTTTCAGGGCAATGGGGAGCTTAGTTTTTTTTAGTTAGTATTATATTTGGGGGGTCGGTTGTTTAGGTGGTGGGTTTTACAGTTGGGGGGGTATTTGTATTTTTTTTTTACAGGAAAAAGAGCTGATTTCTTTGGGGCAATGCCCCGCAAAAGGCCCTTTTAAGGGCTATTGGTAGTTTAGTTTAGTTTAGGCTAGGGTTTTTTTTTATTTTGGGGGGCTTTTTTATTTTGATAGGGCTATTAGATTAGGTGTAATTAGTTTAAAGATCTGTAATTTGTTTTTTATTTTCTGTAATTTAGTGTTTGTTTTGTTTTGTGATTTAGCTAATTTAATTTATTTAATTGTATTTAATGTATGTAATTTATTTAATTGTAGTGTAGTGTTAGGTGTTAGTGTAACTTAGGTTAGGTTTTATTTTACAGGTAAATTTGTATTTATTTTAACTAGGTAGTTATTAAATAGTTAATAACTATTTAATAACTATTCTACCTAGTTAAAATAAATACAAACTTGCCTGTAAAATAAAAATAAACCCTAAGCTAGCTACAATGTAACTATTAGTTATATTGTAGCTAGCTTAGGTTTTTTTTTATAGGTAAGTATTTAGTTTTAAATAGGAATAATGTAGTTAATGATAGGAATTTTATTTATATTTATTTAATTTATATTTCAATTAGGGGGTTTAGGGTTAGACTTAGGTTTAGGGGTTAATAAATTTAATATAGTGGAGGCGACGTTGGGGGCAGCAGATTAGGGGTTAATAAGTGTAGGAAGGTTGCGGCAACATTGGGGGTGGCAGATTAGGGGTTAATAAATATAATGTGGGGGGGCTGAGCCAACTACCTAAATGGCCGGTCGCATGTTGCAAGAGCTCTGATTCTAACTCCTGAATTTTGGAGTAAAACCATGATCTGAGATGTGAATATACAGCTTGACTGAGGACACCTACATGTTTCATTCATAAAGCATCCTGCTAATCAAGCCTGGGCACCTACATACTTAATTCAACCCTCAATTAAGCTTTATAGCGTGGCCCAGAAGGTACAGTCTGATGGCGCAGTGTTGAAAACTCTGCAGCGGTGGTGGTGAGGCTGGCAGTTTACACGAGTCGCATAACAGTTGCTATATACATCCAGCTTACTGAACTGGCTTATCGGGACAGCCTCAGAAGTCATATCAGCAGCACTACTGGTTTCCCTACAGAAAAAAAGGAGACAAGAAAAATATATATATATAAAATGGCGGCGGCGGAGGACTGGGAGTCAATAGCCTTGGGCTACATCGAGGCCTCCTTCCGGCTCCTAGAGACTCAGCTGTTCAGGGTCTTTGCTGAACCAACCTCTAAGTATATTACCCCTACTCTGGCGGGTCAAGGACAGGAAATATGTAGTGCGAGGGGCAACAGGATGAGCACAGCTGCCGATACTTATAACTCCAGGGCGGAGACTCTGCTTTATAATATTGACCCGCACCAGAAGATTCAGGTTCGCAGCTGGAAGAATGCGAGTCAGCGCAAATCCTGTCTCTCACCTGCTTTTGAGAGCCCTTGTTCACACGGGTCTACCCTCTGCCTTGGTGTGACATCGGAGCTTACTGTGTGGAGCGGTGCTGAGATGCAGGCGTCATACATTCCGGAGGAGACCGTATACGAGCCCCGGAACATGTGTAACACTGAACTGATCCTGTTCCCTGCTGCATGTTTAGACCTACCCATGGATGTTCATACAATGAGAGAAGCGCATGGCTGGTCAATATGGTCAGCACACAAAGCAGGCACAATCTTACGCTCTGGTATTGGGTGACATATTTCTTATATTGGAGCTCTGCGTCACCACATTGTCACTTACCTCTGTGTTTAGTGCATCAGTGCGGACTTATACTCCTATGATAACTATGGACTTGATGCCCTAATTTCTTTAGGCTGCTTAGTTTTTTCCTATTTACAATATTCCTCTACACTAGATGTGCAGTATGTTTATTCTACAGTTTACGGACTTCCAATGCTTATATTTTTTACATGTTAACGGGCTAGCTTATGGTTTAGTGGGGTTGGTTTTGTTTTATATGTAGTTTTGCTGTTACTTAAGACTATTAGAAATACAGACTATGCGAAATGATCCTCACAGAATTAACAAACGCCATACTGAATTCAACATTGTGTTTAATATTTCCCGCTGTAAATATTTAGAACTAATGCATAGCAGCACCTGCTTTTAAATGTACCGCTCCATAATGTCTGTTTAGAAATAGCATTAAGTCTTTGGGGGGTAGTTATCAAGCCGTCAACCTCAAATACGCTGGAATTCCGCAGCGTATTTGAGGCGAGGCTGATTCGCCTTAGTTATCAAAGGCTAGAGACCGGCAAAAGTTGAATTTTGTGACGTAAGCTTCGATCCGCCGGACTCAGTCCGACACAGATCGATTCTTACGTCACTCCAGATGTTCCGCACACAAGTGCGGCACAATCTGACTACTTTTGCTAGTTATCAAATGACTAGCAGGTACGCTCGGCACTTTTCCGGCCCAGCGTACCTGGTTTTCAAACCGCCGCCCTGGAGGCGGCGGATCCCATAGGAATCAATGGGAGTCTGACCATAGCGAAAGTACAAGTTCGCTGCTGCCAGACATCCCATTGATTCCTATGGGAAATGTCTGCACCTAACACCATAACATGTACACCGAGTCTAAACACCCCTAATCTGCCCCCCCTACACTGCCGCAACTAAATAAAGTTATTACCCCCTAAACCGCCGCTCCCAGAGCCCACCGCAAGCTTTATACATATTAACCCCTAAACTGCTGCTCCCGGAGCCAACCGCAAGCTACTCTATACATATTAACCCCTAAACCGCCGCTCCCGGACACCGCCGCAACCTACATTATACCTAGTAACCCCTATCCTGCCCCCCCTATACCGCCGCCCTCTATAATAAAGTTATTAACCCCTAATCTGCCCTCCCTACACCGTCGCCACCTATAATACATTTATTAACCCCTATCCTGCCCCCCCTACACCGCCGCCACTGTAATAAAATTATTAACCCCTAAACCTAAGTCTAACACAAACCCTAACACCCCCCAACTTAAATATTAATTAAATAAATCTAAATAATATTTCTATTATTAACTAAATGAATCCTATTTAAAACTAAATACTTACCTATAAAATAAACCCTAATATAGCTACAATATAAATAATAATTATATTGTAGCTATTTTAGGATTTATTTTTATTTTACAGGCAAATTTCAATTTATTTTAACTAGGTACAATAGCTATTAAATATTTATTAACTATTTAATAGCTTACCTAGCTAAAATAAAGAGAAATTTACCTGTAAAATAAAAACTAACCTAAGTTACAATTACACCTAACACTACACTATACTTTAATAAATTATTCCTATTTAAAACTAAATACTTACCTGTAAAATAAACCCTGATAGCTACAATTTAATTAATAATTACATTGTAGCTATTTTAGGATTTATATTTATTTTACATGTAACTTTGTATTTATTTTAGCTAGTTAGCATAGTTATTAAATAGTTATAAACTAACCGATCAGCCAATAGAATGCGATCTCAATCTGATTGGCTGATTCAATCAGCCAATCAGATTTTTCCTACCTTAATTCCGATTGGCTGATAGAATCCTATCAGCCAATCGGAATTGAAGGGACGCCATCTTGGATGACGTCCCTTAAAGGAGCCTTCATTCGTCGTTAGTCCGTCGGGGAAGAAGGATGTTCCGCGTCGGCGGGATGAAGATCGATCCTGAAGCAAGAAGATTGAAGACCCCGCTTGGAAAATGACATCGCCCGGATGGAAGATGATCTTCAGCGCCGCTTGGAAGATGACATCGCCCGGATGGAAGACTTCTTCAGCGCCGCTTGGAGGATCACTTCATCGGATGGAAGACTCCTTCAGCGCCCCTTGGAGGATCACTTCTGGCGCTCCGGATTTCCTCTTCAGTTCCATCGGTGGCTCGGCTGAGTGAAGACGACTCAAGGTAGGATGATCTTCAGGGGATTAGTGTTAGGTTATTTTAAGGGGGGTTTGGGTTAGATTAGGGGTATGTGGTTGGTGGGTTTTAATGTTGGGGGGGTTGTATTTTTCTTTTACAGGCAAAAGAGCAGTTTTCTTTGGGGCATGCCCCACAAAAGGCCCTTTTAAGGGCTGGTAAGGTAAAAGTGCTTTGAACTTTTTTAATGTAGAATAGGGTAGGGAATGTTTTTATTTTGGGGGGCTTTGTTATTTTATTAGGGGGCTTAGATTAGGTGTAATTAGCTTAAAATTGTTGTAATATTTTTTAAATGTTTGTAACTTATGTTTTTTATTTTTTGTAACTTAGCTTTTTTTATTTTTTGTACTTTAGTTAGTTTATGTAATTGTATTTAATTGTAGTTATTTGTAGTTAATTTATTTAATTAATTTAATGATAGTGTAGTGTTAGGTTTAATTGTAACTTAGGTTAGGATTTATTTTACAGGTAATTTTGTATTTCTTTTAGCTAGGTAGTTATTAAATAGTTAATAACTATTTAATAACTATTCTAACTAGCTAAAATAAATACAAAGTTACCTGTAAAATAAATATAAATCCTAAAATAGCTACAATATAATTATTAATTACATTGTAGCTATCTTAGGGTTTATTTTACAGGTAAGTATTTAGTTTTAAATAGGAATAATTTATTAAAGTTTAGTGTAGTGTTAGGTGTAATTGTAACTTAGGTTAGTTTTTATTTTACAGGTAAATTTCTCTTTATTTTAGCTAGGTAAGCTATTAAATAGTTAATAACTATTTAATAGCTATTGTACCTAGTTAAAATAAATTGAAAGTTACCTGTAAAATAAAAATAAATCCTAAGATAGCTATAATATAATTATTATTTATATTGTAGCTATATTAGGGTTTATTTTATAGGTAAGTATTTAGTTTTAAATAGGATTCATTTAGTTAATAATAGAAATATTATTTAGATTTATTTAATTAATATTTAAGTTAGGGGGAGTGTTAGGGTTAGTGTTAGACTTAGGTTTAGGGGTTAATAAATTTATAAGTGTTGCGGCGGGGTCTAGGAGCGGCGGTTTAGGGGTTAATACATTTATAAGAGTTGTGGCGGGGTCTAGGAGCGGCGGTTTAGGGGTTAATAAATTTATAAGTGTTGCGGTGGACTCCGGGAGCGGCGGTTTAGGGGTTAATACATTTATAAGAGTTGCGACGGGGTCTAGGAGCGGTGGTTTAGGGGTTAGTAACTTTATTTAGTTGCGGGGTGCTCCGGGGGCGCCGGTATAGGGTGTAGAACAGTGTAGTTTAGTGTGGGTGCTTAGTGACAGGCTAGCAATAAAGCTGTCAAAAAGCCGAAGAGCAGCGAGATCGGATGAGTGATAACTATCACAGTCCGCTGCTCATCACCCCGTACTTGGTGCGCGGCTTTTTGACAGATTTATTGATAACTTAGGCGTATTTTTTCAGGTCCGCGGCGGCGAAGGTAGGCGAGCTTAGGTGGGCGTATTGAACCGGCGAAGGCAGGAAAGTTGACACGTTGATAACTACCCCACTTTATGTTATGTCACAATATGAGTTTTTATTATAGTTATGCTCTTAAGTGATGCTTTGCAGGTTACTGGTGTACCTTCCTACCCCATGAGTCAAATGTTATGAGAAGATTGTAGAATAACCTGTCAAAGAGGATGGCAATCATTCCCATAACTCACTGAATAGATTTGTGCTTCTCTAACAATACTCCATGCCCAGGGGAAATTAGTAACTCTTTTTATGTCATTCTTTTAGATTAGACCACCTTTTTGCTTAACTCTTTTGGCTTAGAACATCTTGTTAACTTGACTGACATTGATAGTATTGTTCAGGCAGCTCAGGGAGGCTAAGTTAAATTACACACCCACACATAGGTCGGTTTTGCCTGCGGTTTGGACATAGGGCCCATGTCTAGATGGCAGAGCTTGAAACTTTGAGCTTGTGGAACAGCCTACCCCCTAGCTTCACTTTCACCTTTTACCCTTACTATGCTGCCTGATTAATAACTATATCTCATACTTTGGTGTTACTCCTACCCCTAGATAGATACGTGTGCCTAACAGTAAAAGTTTTAATCTCTTCCCAGACCACATTGAGAGGTAGAACATTCACATCGCACCTAGTGATGTCCCGAACTGTTCGCCCGCGAACGGTTCACAGCGAACATAGCTTGTTCGCGTTCGCATTTGTGGGCGAACACATGGCGATGGTCGATCCGCCCCTATGTGTCATCATTGAGGAAACTTTGACCCTTTATGTCACAGCCGCCTGACACATTAGAGCCAATCAACATCAGACACTCCCTCACAGACCCTCCCAGCTACTCGGAATCCGCCATTTTAGACTCATAACGACCTTGCTTTCTTAATGAGAGGATGTGTTGTGTTTTTGCTCCTGACATTAATAGGAAAAACATAGCTAGGCTAGTGTATTTACAGTCCAGAAGGACTCCACTCATCTCTGCTGCAAGCACAGCACCCCAAAAAGCCCTTTTTAGGGCTATATTTCGTGCCGTTTTTTTTTTTTTTTTTCGTTTTTTTTATTAGCATTTGCCTGGCTTTCAGGCTGTGTGTTTAAGGCTCACAGCATATGCTGTGATTACTGCCACCACTGATATCTCCCTAACAACATTAGTTTAAATTTAACTAACCAAAAAATTTAATTATTTTGCTAGTGTAATTTTTTTTCATTTTCTATCAGGCCTGTGTCACACAGCATATACTCTGGTTCATTGCTCTGTGCCAGCCACCAGTGTTAATATCCGTTTATAACATTATTTTAAATTAAAAAAAAAAAAAAATATTTTGCTAGTCTAATTACATTTAATATCAGGCCTGTGTCTGTCAGGCTCACTCAGCATTAATATACCTCATTTTTTTCAGTCTTTTGGTTAATTGGTCTGTGCCAGGCAGCCACCCAGCACTCATATCTTCTTCACCTTAATTTAAATATAAAAAAAAAAAAAAGTTTAAATTTGTTTGATAGTGTAATCTAATATAATTTTCTATCCGGCCTTTGTGTTTTGCTGACATACAGAGCCTACTGTGTTTACTTGCTGCCCTCCCTAGTCTATGAGCCACGACTCATATGTGTTTAACCTTTTTTTAATTCCCCCCCCCCAAAAAAATAATTTAAATAATTTTTCTAGTGTAATCTAATAGTATTTTCTATCAGGCGTGTGTGTATCTGACTTACAGAGCCTACTGTTTTTTTTTTTTTAAAAATTTTATTTTTATTGAGGCAATGAAATAAGTAAGGTTACATTCACAATAGTAAGGACAATATCTCAAACAGTATTATATGACAGTAATTCCTGCTATCAAACATAGGTACGCTGAGGTATAATGGGAACATGGTATCACCCTTAATAATGCCTCTTTTCTTATAATAAGTTAACATAACATGCTAGCGTCAACAGTGTAACTTAGGACCACTTATGGGCCCTGTAAACTGGTACTTATTGGGAGACAGAAACTCTCTGGATCAAGGGCTTACAGTATAGGACAGATAAAGAAGAAATTAAGTTTTGAGTAGTTGTCGACATCGTAAGACAGTCATTGTGATATTTGTTAGGTTCTGGAAGGGGGGGACATCCGGAGGTCAACTCATGAATACAGTGAAGGGGTATTTCCCCGAGAACCATCGTCAAGATGTGGGGGAAGGGTAGGTAGGAAAAGAAGAGGGTAGGGGGAAAAAAAAAAAAAAAAAAGCGGAGGATCACTGAAGTGTGGAGGGGTAGCCAGGCCGCCAAGACCACACCCAGGGTTAGAGCTGTACAACTATCTGATTATCTCCAGAGCGTCGGCTTTGTCAGATCTCCTAAACTCCTCCCATGTCAGCCATACAGAGCAGTAGAAGTCATAGCGACCTTCGACCCGAGCCTACTGTTTTTAATAGCTGCCCTTCCAAGGCTATCAGCCACGACTCATATGTATGTGCTTAACCTTTTTCTTTAAATTCCCAAAAAAAAGTCTTTAAATCAGTGTAAAATTAGTGTAATCTAATTTTATTTTCTATCAGGCCTGTGTCTAACTGTCTATCTGACTTACACAGCATACTGTTGTTAATTGCTGCCCTACGTAGCAGCCAGCCAGTGCGACCACTCATAGAGTCATATGTGCATTGCACTTCTTAACATAATTTTAATATTAAATTCTAAAATTTTAAAATATTTTGCTAGTTTAATCTAACTTAATTTTCTATCAGGCCTGTGTTTTTGTCACTTACACAGCATACTGTGTTAAATTGCTGCCCTACCTACCATCCACGACTCATATCTGCCAGCCTGTGTGCCAGGCCCAACTAGCCAATTAGTGGCACCAATAACAGTATATAAAAAAATAAAAATCATAATTTTTTGGACTGCAAATATTCAGTCTCCTAGTGCCATTGAATTGCATTTACCTCCTGCGTGCCACTGCCAGCCTTTTGTGCCAGGCCGTCTAGCCAACTATTTACACCAATCATAATTGTTGTCACAGACAGTATAGTTACTAATTAAAATTAAAAAAAATTTGATTGTTGATCTTAATCCTCAGTTTGCTCGTGCCCTAGAATTGCACTTTTCTACTGCCTTCCAAGCCTGTGTGCCAGGCCTACTTGAAAAATATTTACACCAATCATATTTGTTGTCACAGTATTCTTAATAATTAAAAATTAAAATTTTTGGTAATAGTTGTTGTGAATCCTCAGTTTGCTGGTGCCATTGAATTGCACTTTCCTCCTGCCTTGCAGCCTGCTGTGAGCCAGGCCCACCTAGCCAATTATTGCCAGCAATCATATTTCTTTTAACAGTTTTGCAAAAATTGTCAATCAGCACTGTTTTGACTGTCAGTAATCAGTCTCCTAGTGTCCTGGAATTGCATCTACCTCCTGCCTGCCAGCCTTTTGTGCCAGGCCGTCTTGCCAACTATTTACACCAATCATAATTTTTGGTCACAGTATAGTTACTAATTAAAATTAAAAAATTCTTGATTGTTGATAAGCTTAATCCTCAGTTTGCTCGTGCCCTAGAATTGCACTTTTCTACTGCCTTCCAAGCCTGTGTGCCAGGCCTACTTGAAAAATATTTACACCAATCATATTTGTTGTCACAGTATTCTTAATAATTAAAAATTAAAATTTTTGGTAATAGTTGTTGTGAATCCTAAGTTTGCTGGTGCCATTGAATTGCACTTTCCTCCTGCCTTGCAGCCTGCTGTGAGCCAGGCCCACCTAGCCAATTATTGCCAGCAATCATATTTCTTTTAACAGTATTGCAAAAATTGTCAATCATCACTGTTTTGACTGTCAGTAATCAGTCTCCTAGTGTCCTTGAATTGCATCTACCTCCTGCCTGCCAGCCTTTTGTGCCAGGCCGTCTTGCCAACTATTTACACCAATCATAATTTTTGGTCACAGTATAGTTACTAATTAAAATTAAAAAATTCTTGATTGTTGATGATCTTAATCCTCAGTTTGCTCGTGCCCTAGAATTGCACTTTTCTACTGCCTTCCAAGCCTGTGTGCCAGGCCTACTTGAAAAATATTTACACCAATTATATTTGTTCTCACAGTATTCTAATAATTAAAAATTAAAATTTTTGGTAATAGTTGTTGTGAATCCTCAGTTTGCTGGTGCCATTGAATTGCACTTTCCTCCTGCCTTGCAGCCTGCTGTGTGCCCACCTAGCCAATTATTGCCAGCAATCATATTTCTTTTAACAGTATTACAAAAATTGTCAATCATCACTGTTTTGACTGTCAGTATTCAGTCTCCTAGTGTCCTTGAATTGCATTTACCTCCTGCCTGCCAGCCTTTTGTGCCAGGCCGTCTTGCCAACTATTTACACCAATCATAATTGTTGTCACAGTATAGTTACTAATTAAAATGAAACATTTTTTGATTGTTGATCTTAATGCTCAGTTTGCTCGTGCCATTGAATTGCAATTTTCTACTGCCTGCCAGCCTGTGTGCCAGGCCCAACTATCCAATTAGTGCCAGCAATCATATTTCTTTTAACAGTATTGCAAAATTTATCAATCATCACTGTTTTGACTGTCAATCTGCAGTCTACTAGTGCCCTTGAATTGCATTTTCCTCCTGCCTGCCTGTGTGCCAGTCCCAACTAGCCAATTAGTGCCACCAATCATATTTATTGTAACAGGATTGGAATTTTTGTTAATCATAACTGTTTTGACTGTGATTCTTCAGTCTCCTAGTGCCATTGAATTGCAGTTTCCTTTCTCCCAGCATGTGTGCCAGACAGGCCCATTTGCCAACTAGTGCCAAACAATCATATTTGTTGTCACAGTACTTGTAATATTTTAAAAAATTAACAATTTGTGATTTTTAAAACATTTGTCTTTTTTGTTGTTGTCAGTCTCACAGCGTATACTGTGCCCACTTTCACAGTGCCACCACTCAATTGGTGTAATAGTATTGTTAGTGTCCATTTTAAAAAAAAATGACAGGCAGAGGCAGGCCATCCCTCAGGTTCCGTGGTCGTGGTCGTGGTGCTGTGATTCCTTTAGACCCTACAAATATGCACATTGTTCAGACGCCGGGTGCCAGGGGGGACGCGAAAACTTCTGAGGAGGACCTAGTTGAATGGCTAACACAGGACACCCAATCTTCTTCAACTTCCGCTGCTAGTCCTCCTAACCTTGACGCACCATCTACGTCCAGCTGTGCTTTGGGCAGGTCTCAAGTGACCAGTGCCACTCCCCCGCCTGTCGCCACCACCAACACTAGCACCACAGCCGCTTCACTTGATCTGTCACAGGAGTTATTGACACATCATTTGGAAGAAATGAGTGATGCGCAACCATCATTGACAGAGGATGTAGATAATAGTGATCAGTCTCAGTCAGGCAGCATTACCGACATGGAGGTACGGTGTGATGATGATGATGTTGTACCCGCTGCTGCTTCCTTTCTTGATGTTTCAGATACAAGTGAAGCGGTTGATGATGATGTGTCGGTGGATGTCACGTGGGTGCCTGCTAGAAAAGAAGAAGAAGAGGGGGAAAGTTCAGATGGGGAGACAGAGAGGAGGAGGAGACGATTTGGAAGCATGGGGAGGTCATCTCAAGGAGCTAGTGGCACAGTCAGACAGCATGCATCGTCACCAGGGTTCAGCCAGACAGCACGCCGACGCCCATCAACGCATGCTGTTGCCACCACCAGAATGCCATCATCGCAGAGCTCAGCAGTGTGGCTTTTTTTTGTGTGTCTGCCTCTGACAACAGCGATGCCATTTGCAACCTGTGCCAAAAGAAACTGAGTCGTTGGAAGTCCAACACCCACCTAGGTACAACTGCTTTGCAAAGGCACATGGTCTCCCATCACAAACGCCGATGGGAAGAACACATGAGTAGAAGCAGCACACAAAGTGAAAGCCGCCCTCCTCCTCCTGCTCCAGCATCTTCAGCCACGTCAACCAGTGCTGTCCTCCTTGCCCCCTCTCAACCATCCTCCACTCAGTCTCTCTTACGTAGCAGTTCCTGGTCATCTGCCCACACTGGGTGTCTGTCAAGGACATGTTTGAGCGTAAGAAGCCAATTTCTCAAAGTCACCCCCTTGCCCGGCGTCTGACAGCTGGCTTGTCTGAACTCTTAGCCCGCCAGCTTTTACCATACAAGCTGGTGGAGTCTGATGCTTTCAAAAAATTTGTATCTATTGGGACACCGCAGTGGAAGGTACCTGGCAGAAATTTATTTTCACAAAAGGCAATCCCAAACCTGTACTCTGTTGTGAGAAAGTAAGTTATGGCATGTCTGGCACACAGCGTTGGGGCAAGGGTCCATATGACCACGGATAGCTGGTCTGCAAAGCAAGGTCAGGGCAGGTATATCACCTACACTGCGCATTGGGTAAACCTGCTGACTTCTGACAAGCATGGAATGCGTGGCTCTGCAGAAGAGTTGGTGACACCGCCACGACTTGCAGGCAGGCCTGCTGCTACCTCCTCTACTCCTCCTACTCCATCCTCTTCCATAACCTCTTCCTCGGCTGAGTCCTCTTCAACTTCTGCGTCTTGCTCCACATCTATGGCACCCCCCCAGCTCCCCAGGTACTATGCTACATCCCGGGTACGGCAGTGTCACACCGTCTTGGGGTTGACTTGCCTGAAAGCAGAGAGTCACACCGCACCAGCACTCCTGACCGCCCTGAACGCACAGGTGGATCAGTGGCTGACTCCGCACCAACTGGAGATTGGCAAGGTTGTTTCTGACAATGGAAGTAATTTGGTGGCGGCATTGAAATTGGGCAAGTTGACACATGTGCCGTGCATGGCAGATGTGTGTAATCTAATTGTACAATGATTTGTCCATAAGTACCCAGGCTTACAGGACGTCCTGAAGCAGGCCAGGAAGGTGTGTGGCCATTTCAGGCATTCCTACACGGCCATGGCGCACTTGTCCGATATCCAGCGTCGAAACAACCTGCCAGTGAAGCGCTCGATTTGCGACAGCCCGACACGGTGGAATTCAACACTCCTAATGTTTGACCGCCTGCTCCAACAAGAAAAAGCTGTTAATGAGTATTTGTATGACCGGGGTGCTAGGCCAGCCTCTGGGGAGCTGGGGATATTTTTTCCAAATTACTGGACGCTCATGCGCAATGCCTGTAGGCTCATGCGTCCTTTTGAGGAGGTGACAAACCTTGTCAGTCGCACCGAAGGCACCATCAGCAATATCATACCATTTGTTTTCTTCCTGGAGCGTGCCCTGCGAAGAGTGCTGGATCAGGCAGTAGATGAGCGTGAAGAGGAAGAGGAAGAGTTGTGGTGTCCATCACCCCCACAAACAGCCGAATCAGCATCGCTTGCTGGACCTGTGGCAACGCAGGAAGAGGATTGTGAGGAAGAGGAGTCAGAGGAGGAATGTGGCTTTGAGGAGGAGGAGGAAGACCGAGCACAACAGGCATCCCAGGGTGCTCGTTGTTGTCACCTCTCTGGTACCCGTGGTGTTGTACGTGGCTGGGGGGAAGAAGATACCATCAGTGAGATCAGTGAGGAGGAGGAACGGGACATGATTAGCTCGGCATCCAACCTTGTTCAAATGGGTTCTTTCATGCTGTTGTGCCTGTTGAGGGACCCTCGTATAAAAAAGCTGAAGGAGAACGACCTGTACTGGGTGTCCACGCTCCTCGACCCCCGGTATAAGCATAAAGTGCCTGAAATGTTACCAAATACCCGCAAGTCGGAAAGGATGGAGCATTTTAAGAATAAATTAAAAACTATGCTTTACACAGCGTATAAGGGTGATGTCACAGCACCACGGGAATGTAACAGGGGAAGAGATGAAATGAATCCTCCTCCTCCTCCTTCCACGACCACGGCGGCAAGGACAGGACACTTTCCTGACGTCTTGGTGATGGAGGACATGCGTACTTTTTTAACTCCCATGCACCATCAGAGCCTTTCGGGATCCAGCCTTAGAGAAAGACTCAACCGACAGGTAGCAGACTACCTAGCTTTAACTGCGGATCTCGACACTCTCAGGAGCGATGGACCCCTGACTACTGGGTGTGCAGGCTGGACTTGTGGCCTGAGCTATCCCAATTTGCAATGGAACTTCTGGCCTGCCCCGCTTCAAGTGTCCTGTCCGAAAGGACTTTCAGTGCAGCAGGAGGTTTTGTCACTGAGAAGAGAAGTCGCCTAGGTCAAAAAAGCCTTGACTATCTCACTTTTATAAAAATGAATGAGGGCTGGATCCCGAAGGGACTGACATTGGGCGATACATTTGAATAAAAAAGGCCTGATGATGAGATGAGCTGGCTTGGGCTACAACTGGTACACAGGCTGGCCTTTTTTTTTTTTTATAAAGCCGGAGGACTTGCTTGACTTATCCGCCAACAACTAGTGTTCAAGCCACAAGCTTTTAGGGCACTTTATAAATGTTTTACAAACATCAATTTTTCTGGCCGCTGCTACAGCAGTTGCTACAACAATACCCAAATTTTTCAGTCATTTGTACATTCCTAATTTTTCTGGCCTCTGCTGCAGCTCTGTGGGTACAAAACTCAAAAAGAAAATAAGGCACATAACACTAGTGATTAAACTGTTACGAATTGTACAACTTAGCACACCACTCATATCTGGTGGACCATTAAATTGAACGCAAAATGCCACAAATTTGAAGGAGGAGGACCGACCAAGCATCTTTATCCGTCTCTTGGTTGCTCTAAATTATCTCTGTGTTCCATCTATGCCATACCTGTACTCTATTGTGCAAAAGGGTGGCATATGTGGTGTTTCATGCTGTTGTGCCTGTTGCGGGTCGTGGCCCATGGTATAAAAAGGCTGAAGGAGAACGACCTGTAATGGGTGCCCCATCAAATTTTTAGAAAAATGTTCCTGGTTCCTCTCAATTATCTCTGGTTTTCTAAAATGGATGCCATACCTGTACTCGCTTGTGCAAAAGGATGGCATATGTGGTGGTGTTTCCTGCAGTTGTTTCTGTTGAGGGTGCTGGACCCTCTTATAAAAAAGCTGTAGGAGAACGACCTGGAGTGGGAGTCCAAGCATGGTTTTTGGGGCTATTTCACTTTTCCAAACAATTATCTGTGGGTTTCTAAAATCAATGCCGTACCAGTACTCTATTGTTCAAAAGGATGCCATATGTTCTCTTTCCTGCTGGTATTTTGTTGGAGGGTCCTGGACCCTCTTATAAAAAGGCCTAAGGAGAAAGAGGTGTACTGGGTGTTCACTCAATTTTTTTTTCTATTTCACATTTGACCAAAATTATCTCTGGGTTTGTAAAATCAATGCTGTACCTGTACTCTATTGTTCAAAAGGATGTCATACGTCCTCTTTCCTGCTGGTGTTTTTTTTGAGGGTCCTGGACCCTCTTATAAAAAGGCCGAAGGAGAAAGTGTACTGGGTGTCCATCGAATCATTTGTTTGATTCAAATTCCCGGTTGCAACAAATTATCTCCGGGTTTCTAAAATCAATGCCTTTCCTGTAATCTAATTTTCAAAAGTATGCCATATGTCCTCTTTCCTGCTGCTGGTTTTGTTGAGGGTCCTGGAGCCTCTGCTAAAAAGGCCTACGGATAAATAAGTGTACTTGGTGTCTAATCAATGTTTTTTTAGATTTCACGGTTGCAACAAATTTTCCCCGGGTTTCTAAAATCAATGCCTTTCCTGTAATCGATTATTCACAAGGATGCCATATGTCCTCTTTCATGCTGTTGTTTCTGTTGAGGCTCCGGGAGCCTCTTATAAAAAGGCCTAAGGATAAAGAAGTGTACTGGGTGTCTAATCTATGTTTTTTTAGATTTCACGGTTGCAACTAATGATCTCTGTGTTTCTAAAATCAATGCCTTTCCTGTAATCTAATTTTCAAAAGTATGCCATATGTCCTCTTTCCTGCTGCTGGTTTTGTTGAGGGTCCTGGAGCCTCTGCTAAAAAGGCCTAAGGATAAAGAAGTGTACTGGGTGTCTAATCTATGTTTTTTTAGATTTCACGGTTGCAACAAATTATCCCCGGGTTTCTAAAATCAATGCCTTTCCTGTAATCTATTATTCACAAGGATGCCATATGTCCTCTTTCATGCTGTTGTTTCTGTTGAGGCTCCGGGAGCCTCTTATAAAAAGGCCTAAGGATAAAGAAGTGTACTGGGTGTCTAATCTATGTTTTTTTTAAATTTCATGGTTGCAACTAATGATCTCTGTGTTTCTAAAATCAATGCCTTTCCTGTAATCTATTATTCAAAAGGATGACATATGTCCTCTGTCATAATGTTTTTTCTGTTGAGGCTCCGGGAGCCTCTTATAAAAAGGCCTAAGGATAAAGAAGTGTGCTGGGTGTCCAATCAATGTTTTTTTCTATTTCCCGGGTCATATAAATGATCTCTGGGATTCTAAAATCAATGCCTTAACTGTAATCAATTGTTCACAAGGATGCCATATGCCCTCTTTCATGCTGTTGTTTCAGTTGAGGCTCCGGGAGCCTCTTATAAAAAGGCCTAAGGATAAAGAAGTGTGCTGGGTGTCCAATCAATGTTTTTTTTTATTTCACAGTTGCAAAAAAATTATCTATGGCTTTGTAAAATCTATGCCTTACCTGTCATCTATTGTTCGAAAGGATGCCATATGTCCTCTTTCCTGCTGTTGTTTTTGTTGGGGGTCCGGAACACTATTCTAAAAAGGCCGAAGGAGAACGACCTGTACTGTACTTGGTGTCCAATCATGTTTTTGTTTTCAATTTCACGGTTCATAATAAATATCGCCGTGTAACTAAAATCAATGCCATACCTGTACTCTGTTGTTCAAAAGGATGGCATATGTGGTGTTTAATTCTGTTGTGGTTGTTGAGGGTCGTGGCCGTGGGACAGCGTATAAAACGGCTGAAGGAGAACAACCTGTACAGCCTTGCTCCTCTTTTTAGGCAGGCCCGCTCTTTGCATACATGCCCACAGACTCTGTAACGCATGCCTCTTTTAGGGAGAGGTGCAGCCATAATGCAGGGTCAGAACCTCTGCCTGCAACTGTTATACTCGATTTTGCGAAAGGAAGTAAGCTTACCATGGTTCCCTGCACGCACGTATTGTTGTTATATTTTGGTGAGGGTAATCATGATGGCCATGTAGACCACCACCACTGAGAGTCCTGGAAGTAACAGGGATGAGATGAAAGAGCTAAGAATAGTAGAACTTGAAACAACAGAGTTAGCCATGGGTGTTAGTGCAAGACCGCTTGGCTTTTTTTTGGCTTTGGGTGCGGCTATTCATGCAGGCCATATAGAGCTGCCACCATTCGGTGTTGTATCAGGTATTAAACTAATAAGAACAGTACTACCAAAATACAGCCAATGAAGGGCCTTATGAAGACTGAGCCAAGGTTGGATTGTAGTATTTGGTTAGGCTAATCATGATGGCCATGTAGACCACCACCGAGAGTCCTGGAAGTAACAGGGATGATGAGATGAAAGTGCTAAGAATAGTACTACTTGAAACAACAGAGTTAGCCATGGGTGTTAATCCAAGACCGCTTGGATTTATTTTTGTATTGGGTGCGGCTAATCATGCAGGCCATATAGAGCTGCCACCATTCGGTGTTGTATCCGCTATAAAAATAATAAGAACTGTACTATCAAAATACAGCCAATGAAGGGCCTATGAAGACTGAGCAAAGGTTGGATTGTAGTATTTTGTTCGGCTAATCATGATGGCCATGTAGACCACCCGTAACAGGGATGAAAGTGCTAAGAATAGTACTAATTGAAACAACCGAGTTAGCCATGGGTGTTTGTCTCAGACCACTCAGCTTTTTTTTGGGTTTGGGTGCAGCTAATCATGAAGGCCAGATAGACCTGCCACCATTTGGTGTTGCAACAGGTATTAAACTGCAAAGAACAGTACTACTTAACACAACCTACTTACCATGGGTCCCAGAGCATATGTTTGGTTATTATATTTTGTAAGGGTAATCATGCAGGCCATATAGACCTCCACCGATAGGGTGAGTATGAGTAACAGCTATTAAAATGTGAAGGACATTACTAATTAACACAACATAGTTACCATGGGTCG
The DNA here is from genome assembly GCF_027579735.1 of Bombina bombina. NCBI lineage: Eukaryota > Metazoa > Chordata > Amphibia > Anura > Bombinatoridae > Bombina > Bombina bombina. The sequence goes on from NC_069502.1 coordinate 451,768,815, forward strand.
CAGACCAAGAGCAGATGTCTTATTATTATATTTTGTATGGGTAATCATCCAGGCCGTATAGACCTCACCAAATAGGGGGAGTTACAGAGATTAAAGTGCTAAGAATGGTAGTACTTAAAACACAACCTAGTTAAAATGGGTACCAGACTGCATGTCTTATTATTATATTTTTTCAGGGTAATCAGGCAGGCCATATAGAACACCCCCGATAGGGGGGGGGGGGGGGGACAGGGATTAAAGTGCTAAGAAAAGTAATAATTAACACAAGCTAGTTATAATGGGTCCAACACCGTGTGTCTTGATGTTATACTTTGTCAGGGTAATCATGCAGGCCATATAGACCTCCCTTGATAGGGGGAGTAACAGGGATTACAGTTATAAGAATAGTACTACTTAAACACAACCTAATTACCATGGGTCCAAGACCAGATGTTTTATTATTATACTTTGTCAGGCTAATCATGCAGGCCATATAGAGCTCCAACAAAAGTGGGGGGGGGGTAAGAGGGATTCAAGTGATAAGAAAAGTTTTACTTAACACAAGAAAATTACCATGGGTCCCAGACCACATGTCTTGTTGTTATACTTTGTCAGGGTAATCATAACCGCCATATAGACCTCCACCAATAGGGGGAGTTACAGGGCTGAAAGTGCGAAGAACAGTACTACTTAGCACAACCTAGTTGGGTCCAAGAACGTTTAATTATTAGACTTTATCAGGGTAATTATATATCTAACAAATCTATCTATTTCTCTTCTATCGATTCTATCTAACTATCAATCTATGTATATCTATCTATCCTATCTATCAATCTATCTTCTGTCCGGGATGTTTTGAGACAGCCACTTTGGGAATGTTAGTTGATTTAGGCCCATTATGGCTTAAAAGCAGACTCTGCATAAACTATGTAATTTTCCATGGGAGTTTTGCCAGGGATCCCCCTCCAGCATGCGACAGTCCAGGTGTTAGTACCCTTGAAACAACTTTTCCATCACTATTGTGGCCAGAAAGAGTCCTTGTAGGTTTTAAAGTTCGCCTGCCTATTGAATTCAAAATTTTAGGTTCGCGACATCACTAATCGCACCCAGTGTCTGAAATATGTTTGGTATGTGCTTAACAGCGGTATATTTACATACGTAGATCTTGTGGTCTGTTTATCTCATTGCTCTCCAGCTAGCCATGCACCCATGAAAACTTAGGTTAAGATATTAAGCATTTGCTATCTCAATATTAGCACAAATAGCGTATTATACTTCTCTATATTTTATTTAAATAGCTTATTGTTACATGTTTAAATCCTTCTTGTTAATGTTGTTGCGACAAGGGTAATTTTAGGTGCATTCTATTCTGTTTTATTGCTTCCAAATTGAAAAATAACTTAGAAAATATGTGGTTTGATCCTCACTGTGGTAGTAGTGAAGGCTGGACCTGCACTGTCCCCAGTAGTTACAATTTCCTCTACCATACTATGCATCAAGCAGTGACGTGCAGTGACGTCAGAGGCTGGTGAGGCAGTGGCTAGGATACGCCTTCATTCTTTAGATATCCTTTGTTGAAGAAATAGCAATGCACATGGGTGAGCCAATCACATGAGGTATCTATGTGCAGCCACCAATCAGCAGCTACTGAGCATATTTAGATATGATTTTCAACAAAGGACATCAAATGAATGAAGAAAATTAGATATTAGATGTAAATTGGAAAGTTATTTAAATTTGCATATGGGTTTCATATGGGTTTCATGTCCCTTTAAATGGTGTCTTGGAAAACTGGTCAACTTAGTAAACATCTGATTTTAGTCTAACACAATGCTTGCTCTGATTATGAGATCTAGAAATCCATGCCCATTAAAATATGTTTAAAATATACTTTTTACTTTAATGCTGCAAATTATGCTTATAGATTCTTTCATTACATAAGGGATGAGAGTCAGAGGGGGAGGAAGAGAGACAGAGAGAGAAAGAGACCATGGGGGAGAACAACACATAAGGAGAGAGATGGATAGATAGAAAGAGAGAGAGACACACACACACACGCAAGGGCGGGACCACTGCATTTTAAAGTAATAAAACAGCAGAGCTACAGAGAGTTCAGAAAATTAGTCTATAATTTAGTGTGAAGTACAGAGGCAAGCTGCTAAGTTAGTGGGTGTAAAGTTTGAGTAAACAAAATACAAAAACGACCCTGCTGTAAAAGAGTAAAAAAACACTAAACCACATTCATTAAATTATCATTTTCCCTAACAGAATCCCTTTCAGTAAAATCTTACTTTAATAAGATGTGGCTGAAACACTGCTCTCTGTGCCTCTTTTCCTGCTCTGTAAGGATTCAGGAAGTGACAGTGGCACATTCCACTGCACTTAGAGGGGAAGAACAGAACTCTCTTTTTCACTTTAACAAAGCTAGAAGATTCACAGGACAGCAACAAAATATATGAAAGTTGTTTTTTCCGTTTTTGTTTTGTTTTATATGATTTAACATCCAGCCCCAACCCTATGTTCCACTTACTAATGCCTCTCGCTGGATTGGTTCAGCCCAAATAGGACTGCCTCAAATAAAGCACTTATGGGCCATGCAATGATCTTAACCACTTAGATGGCGCAGAATGTTGTGTAATGGTGGGCAGACCTGCTTGTGCCTCTACATTGCACAACATATAGCTGTGAGAAAAAAAAATTACAATTTTGTTTTTTTAAAGCCAATAAAAAAAATATATATTTTTGCCCATATGAGAGGTGAAGCACTGCCTCACCTGCCTCTAGTGACTGCACATCACTGGCATCAAGGTTAATAGCTTCCTAGACTCTATCATATCAAATAATGTTAACTCGACAATAATTAATCCCTTTTTGGGATTCCCACTAGCATCCAATGTGCCCACGAAATTTTTCATATAGCAATGTTGCCTGGCCATATTATAGCCTGTTTGTTTTGAGCTATGTGTTTACGGTTCAATTAGCCACCTCCCCCCCCCATATTTTAATGTACCTCCTAGGCTAGGAGGGCTATCTGCACGGCTTCTCTCACCAATGCCGCACCCTTTACCTATGTTAAATAGTAACCCCTTCCCATATAATATTTTGGTATATCAGACCCATGAGGGTCTTAACATGTTCTATTGGGGGTTGAAAAATTCAGTTTACTATATTATTGTTTCATTAAATAACATATTAACCACAGTTCTTAATAGATAAAAAGAGGTTCTCTATTTGGGGTCCATGAGTGGCCCTGTCAAATCATTGTTTATCTACCTTACCTTATGTTTATAGCATCTTTGCGGTCCAAGAGTGACCACATAAATCCAATGGTGGATGCAGCATGTGAACAACACTTGATGTTTATATTTATTATGTGATTTGTATTTTAACTGTACTGTACACTTGGGCAATTTCTTTTGGTCATTCGCATTGTAACAGTTTATTTTCCTTCATAATCTGTAATGACATTCACTAATTGTTTGTTTGAAAAAGAACCTCAATAAAAAAAAAAAAAATAATAATAAAAAAAAAAAAATATAATGTAGGTGTTGGCGATGTTGGGGGCAGCAGATTAGGGGTTCATAAGTATAATGTAGGTGGTGGCGATATCCGGAGCGGCAGATTAGGGGTTAATAAGTATAATGTAGGTGTTGGCGATGTTGGGGGCGGCAGATTAGGGGTTAATAAGTGTAAGATTAGGGGTGTTTAGACTCGGGGTTCATGTTAGGGTGTTTGGTGTAAACATAACTTTAGTTTCCCCATAGGAATCAATGGGGCTGCATTACTGAGTTTTACGCTCCTTTTTTGCAGGTGTTAGACTTTTTCTCAGCCAGCTCTCCCCATTGATGTCTATGGGGAAATCGTGCACAAGCACGTACGACCAGCTCACCGCTGACTTAAGCAGCGCTGGTATTGGAGTGCGGTAAGGAGCTCAATATTGCTCTACGCTCACTTCTTGTCTTTTAACGCCAAATTGTAAAAACCTGTAATACCAGCGCTGCAGTTAAGTGAGTGGTGAGAAAAAACTGCTCGTTAGCACCGCACAGCTCCTAACGCAAAACTCGTAATCTGGCTGCAAGGGTCTCTTCAAACTCCTGATTAATATCTTGCCAGACTAAATGGGAACAGAACATGTTTCAAGGCCATCTCTCTTCATCATGTGACATTATGTTCTGAATCCATTGTGAAATGTTTTCATCAATCTAAATTCCATGGGCATGGTGGTTAGTCTGGGCATGTCAGCTCAATAGATTTTTTTAATGTTATAGTAATTTTTTTTGTTTTTTCAATCATTGATTGAGAAGAAATGGTTGTCAGATTATGCAAATTTCTTATCTTTATTTAAGAACTGTGCAGAAAATATTTTTCTTTGTAGCAACTTACATCATCTTCAGTAACAGGATTTTAACAATTCACTAACTTTTAATTGTAAAAGCGCAAAGTTAGAAGGTTTTATGCCACTGAAAGAATATAGAAGCTACAACTTTGCCAAACAACATTCTCACAACACTGAACTATTTTTTTCATGGCATTATTTTGTAATAACCCTATTGCCATATAGCACCATGAAAAAAAGTCTTTATTTAAAAACTCTTTAAAAAATATTAAAAATATTTTCTGTAAAATGTTTTTAGTTTTTTTTTTAGTTTTATACAAAAATAAAAACAAAAACAGACAGTGATACAATTACAAATCCAATAATATATAAAAATCCAATAATATAAAAGATATAAAAATGAGAGCTAAAATTACAATTGTCCATAGGCTATCATGATATTGACAAAAAAAAACCAATATTAATTTCCTTGCATAGACTAAAAGCAAAAATACAATTAAGAGACTAAGGGTCATAGCGCTGTGGAATCTGTTGGCGCTCTTCAAACTCCTGATTAATATTTTGCCAGACTAAATGGGAACACAATATGTTTCAAGGCCGCGCCTCTTCATCAGATGACCTGTCCATTACTTAAGCAGATTGCGACACAAGATTCTTAATATTAGCATTAAAAACACGTTTGAATTACAATAAAACAAAAAACTATTTATTTCCACATATACCCAAAATGCCATCATTGCCTATTTTTCTATGTATGGCCCAAGTGGAAAAAATAACTGTTTCATCCTTATATATCTTGAAATAATCCCAGATATGTAGAGAAGGCCAGTGTTTAATTTTATCAAGTATTTAGTTTTCAAAATTAATAAGATGAAAATGGTGCTTAAAATCTGTTGAAAAGTATAAAAACATAATTTATATATTACGTGATAAATTCCTTTCTTTCATGGTGATAAGAGTCCACAATCCATTAATCCTGGGAATTGCCTTTCCTGCCACTAGGAGGAGGCAAAGATTGAAAAACTCAGAGCTCTATATAGCTCCTCCCACCTCTATGGTAATTAGTTTGACATATAGCCAAGCTGACAGAGGTGAGAATGAAATAGGGCAAAATAATTAGAGAATATAGGAAAAAAGGATGTGTCAAAAACAATTTAAAAATATAATACAAAAAATGAGGATGGGGTCTGGTGGACTCTTATCATCATGAAAGAAAGGAATTTATCAGGTAAGATATAAATTATGCTTTCTTTCATATAGGTGATGAGTCCACAATCCATTACTCCTGGTAACTAATACCCAAGCTGTGGCAGAGGCCATGAGTAATGGAAAAATTAGGGAGGGATTAAACATCCTTTTAAACCATTAGAAAAAAACACCTAAAACAGAAAATTGAGTCATAGACAGAAACAGCTGTCTGAAACACTTTCCTACCAAAAGCAGCTTCAGATGAAGCATAAAACATAAAAATGGTAGAATTTGATAAATGTATGCAAGGATGACCAAGTAGATGCCTTGCAAATTTGTTCCACAGAAGCCTCATTCATGAATGCCCAGGAAGTGGCTACAGAGCAAGTAGAATGAGACGTGATACATTTAGGAGGAGTCTAACCTGCTTCTACATAAACCATATGGATTAATTGCTTAATCCAAGAAGCCAGAGCAACAGAAGAAACCCTCTGCACCTTGCGCTTAGCTGAAAACATATCAGGAGTTTGTCTGAAATTTTAGTAACCTCAAGATAATATTTCACAGCCCTGACAACATCCAAAATATGAAGAAGTCTTTGGATCAGGGCAAAGAGAAGGAACCACAATTACCCTACTAATCTTGTCAGAAGAAACAACCTTGGGTAAAAAAATCAAAAGAAGTCTTCAAGACAGCTTTATCTTTTTGAAAAATAAGATAAGGAGGATCACAAGATAGAGCAGACAATTTGGACACTCTTCTAGCAGAGGAAATAGCCCAAAGGAACAAAGCTTTCTTATGCATAGGTTCCAAAGGAGGATATTGTAAAAACCTCTAGAGCCACATTAAGATTCCAAGGAGGAGAAATAGGCTTAATTACGGATTTTATTCTAGATAATGTCTGAACAAAACAATGCAGATCTGGAAGATAAGCAATTTTCCTATAGAAAAGAACAGAGATACTGAGTAGCGTGGGATCACCTTTACACCTCTTTAGTTAACTTTGGTATAACAGGTGAATTCCTTAACACAATACAACAACTGCTTCCCTCATTATTAACAATTAACAGTGCAATTTCTTTGTCATTCTGGCTTGGAAGAGGAACAAATCAAGGCTGTCCCCTATCCCCATTATTGTTCGATACAGCCATTGAGCCGTTAGTGTGCTATATAAGACAAAACTGCTCAGGCCTCAGGTTAAACGGGCAATATCTCCATCTCTCTCTTTTTGCTGATGATCTTTTATTGTATGTCAGTTACCTTACAATGAATATACCCAAACTACAAGATATAATGAGGCCGATTTATTATTGCCTGGTGGACATGAAACGCTGCAGCGTATCATGTCCGCCAGGCATCACTGAATGCTGACATGATACATTGTCCGCATTCAGCATTGCACAAGCAGTTCTGGTGAACTGCTTGTGCGATGCCGCCCCTTGAAGATTTGTGGCCACTAGCAGGGAGTGTCAATCAACCCGATCGTATATGATCAATTTGATTTCTGTACGCCACTCAGAGGTGGCGGATACAGTTAAGGAGCAGCGGTCTTAAGACCGCTGCTCCTTAACTGCGGTTTCCAGGGAGCTTGAAGGCTTGCGTGGAAACAGGATGAGATGGCCCCATAAGGGCCATCATAAATCATCCCCAATATCTCAATTCAGTAATTTTTCAGGGTATAACATTAATACAGATCAGTCGGAAGTAACATGGTTTCAAAATTTGGCCAAATCTACTTTACATCATACTGATCTTAGAATTACTTCAGGATCTTTCAAATACTTAGGTATCTATTTACATGTTAACCCTGCACAGTTATATCACCTAAATATTACTAGATCTATCAATAGCATACATACAAAGCCTTTTGCAAAGATGGCAAAATCTTCCATTATCCCTATATGGTAGAACACATCTGTTAAAATGACAATTCTTCCTAAGATCTTATATCCTTTACAAATGCTCCCTCTATTATTACACACTAAAGATACTCAAATGTTATCATCCTTGTTTGCTTCTTTTGTGTGGAATCATAAGAAACATATGATTAACAAGACAAATTTAGCTATGCCAATACACATAGGAGGCCTTAAATTTCCCAACATTAAATGGTGCAACTGGGCCACCCTAACTAAGATAGTTTTGGATTGGTTGACAGTTTCGGATTATTTGTGTCCTCCAATAAAAAAACTTGTAACACCGTTTCGCCTGGCATACTTACCAAATGCTAATGCATCCACTCTCCCCCATTATATATCTCAAAACATCCTGTTCAGGAATTTCTTAAAAGCTTCAGCCAAATTGTGCAAACTTTGGGGGATTGATCAGCAAGTGACTAAATACTTACATATACAAGGCAATCCGCGATTCATACCAGGTTATACAACACAAGCTTTCCAAATTTGGGAAAAAAACAGGGTCTCATATCCATTTTACAGATCCTAAACCCCACTACCTTGCAAATTCTTCCTTTTTGTAGTCTTCAGGAACAATATGCTATACCTTCCAATACCATGTTTGCATACTTTCAATGTAGACATTATGTACAGTATATTCCCTCCTATCTTCCAATAAGATTACTATGATGAGCTCTAACATATATAAGTTATGCCTCATAATGCAGCAAGGAGAACACTCAATCACTAATATTTACAATATGATATCAGCCCATTTTGAACAATCGTCCCTATCACTAATACATGCCAAATGGCAAAAAATGAGGAACATACCTGTTAATTTATAGGAAATATCCTCAAGTTTTTCTCGAGTGAGAGAAACAACGCTGTCAGCATATCTAAGAATATCTCATGTTAAACTTGTTCATCAAGCTTATATCTTACCTAAATTAAGTGCTAAATGGGTCCCAGATACATTAGATAAGTGCAACAAATGCTTAGCTAACTGTCCAGATCTTATACACCTACTCTGGGACTGTCCTAAATTGCAAAGATTGTGGGGCAAGGTATCATATTGGAATTTGAAATTTCTCAAGATAAATATCATACTATCAGCAAAATGCATAATTTTCCTTCATGATAGTCATAATAAAACACAATATCGGAAATGTTTAAATCTTCTAATACTTATGGACTAGAAAACTAATATTCCAATATTGGATCTCACATAAAGCGCCACCTTTTAAAAAGTTAATAAATGCTGTACAATCTCAAATGTTTATTGCGCAGGCAGATGTCCAAGGTAACAGATAAAAGGATTAAAGCATTTGTTTATAAATGGGAACCTTATTTACTATTCATTCCTACTCCGATAAAAGATAGGATATTACAACCTTTTCAAAACTCATTATTTATTCTTGCTGAAAATTTGCGAGGTAAATGACTTACTCATTCACCAATCTCTTTATTAACCTAGATTAGGCAGATAACAAAACGTCATAACATTGCTCACGTTTGTTTTTTTTACCAGCCCATCTTAAATGGCTAACTAATACATTTTCAAAGGTATGAGTCAAACGTCCTACCGAAACCCCTCTTGGAGCAATTGCCATAAGGTATGTTATAACCTTTTGCTGATATGGAGAAACCCTCCTTTTTTCCTTTAATTTTTCTTCTCTTTTACCTTCCTTTTTACAGCTAGTCTGGAAAGCTCGATTTGCAGTGATTTAGATTTATATGGTTTGTATTTACTTAATATTTATGGTAAGAGTACTTTTACTTTATCTCATATGGTTTGATATATCACTCCTAATTTTGTCCAAGCTCTGAACAACCTAAGTATAAATCAGGTGAGTCTATGCAATTGTGTGATCTTGTTTAATATAATATTATGGTTCATAATACTTAGATTCTCTCCTTACATGAAAAACAAATTAGACACAGCACATTTCCTTGGAAAATGATGCTAATATAAATTCATTCACATAGAAATGTGTTACACTATAATCAACTCAAATTCAATATTAATGTGTCCATAATTGTTATGGTTTCACTATACTTAAAAAAAAGAAGAGAAAAGAACAGAGAGGGCCGAAATCTGACTGTTCAAGGAACTGGCAGAAAAACTATCCTGAAGAAACTCAAGAATTCTGGTAATCCTAAAAGAATGCAAAAAATACCAAAAAATACAATCTTTCCAAACTTTGTAATAGATCTTTCTGGTAACAGGTTTCCTAACCTGAACAAGAGTATTAACAACAGGCAGATAAAACTTGACAAAGAACTATGCGTTCAATGTCCAAGCCATCAAGAGATTTTAAAGCTGGATGGAAAAAGAGGCCTTGAAACAGAAGATCACTTTTTAGAGGAAGAGGCCAAAGCTAGCAACTGGACATCTGAACCAGATCTGCAAAACAAACTCTTCAAAACCACTTTGGAGCAATGAGAAACACTGATGCATTCTCTAGCCTGATCTTGATTATTACCCTGGGTAACAATACCAGAGGAGGAAACACATAAACCAGCTGAAATTACCAAGGTATACTCAGAGCATCTGTCTCCAGAGCCCTTGGATCTCTGGACCTGGAGAAATACTGAGGAAGCTTGTTGATCAACCTAGAAGCCATGAGATCTATCTCCGGCATTCACCAAAAACTCACAATCTGACTGAATACTTCTGGATGAAGAAACCATTCCCCTGGATGGATAGTCTGATGACTGAGAAAATCAGCTTCCTAATTGGCACAAGGCCTCCAGGGCTTACCGGAGCCGCTTAGATTTGAGGAAGAGGCAGCCAACTTTTGCTCCTTATTTTGATGACAGGAATTAAATTGACCAGAAGTTTTAAATTTACCCTTAAACTTCTTATCTTGTGGAAGAAACTTACTCTTGCCACCAATAGCTGCTGAATGATATTGTCCAGTTCAGTCCTAAAGAGTCAATTACCTTGAAAAGGAAAGTAATCTATTCTTAGAGGCTGCATCAGCAGACCAAGATTTAAGCCATAGAGCACACCTGGCAACAACTGAAAGACACAAAAGGCTTAGCATATTTTAGTATTTCCAAAACCTCCTGAAAATGATCTCTATCAGACTTAACAACCATTCTTTAACCATATAGAGATAGCAGCTGATACATCAGCAATAGCAACAGCAGGTTTAAAAATATAACCAGAATTGAGATAAGATTTTTTTTTTTTAAAGAGGAATCAAGTTTCCTGTCTAATGCGTCTTTAACCTTTTACTACTGGGGAGACATTTAGAGAAATACTTGCCCAAAATACAAGATATTTTTTAGCATTTTTGCTATCACTCCATTTAAACAGAAATAGAGCCTTGTTTTTTTTTATTTACCTGTCAACTCAAGGTATTGATCTATGCCCATTTTGGTATATTTCATGCCACCATTTTACCACCAAATGCAATCATATATATAACAATATAGCAATATAACAAATTGTTAACTTTTTCACAAACTTTGGGTTTCTCACTGAAATTATTTATTTACCTGATCGCTCCTAAATAGCTCTCTTCCCTCCCTCAACCCCCACTGGTCACCTCCATCTTAGGTACTGGCAGACTGTCTGACAAAATGAAGATGCAAGGATTGTTTTTCCATTCATTTTTTATTTTTATTTGCTGCAATGTGGGATCCTCCTTACCCTCCAACCTCCTTGATCCCTGCCAAACAGCTCTCTAACCCTTCCCCTCTAACTATTGTCCACCATCTAAGGTAATGGCCGCTCTATTATTATTATTAATTCTGTAGTGTAGTGGTCCCCCCACCTCCCCCACTCTGGATTTTTAGGGTGAGCCCCCACCCCACACTTTTTCTGTAGGGTAGCTCTCCATCAATGCCTGTCCCACCCAACCCTTTTTCTGTAGTGTAGGGCCATCCCACTCCCTTCCCTCCCCCTCCACTGTTGGACCCCTCCCAGATTCCCTACCACACCTCCCGCCGGCATTAGCAGATGATCGTTAGAGACGGTGACACATACAGTGTCACCCTCTGTAACAATATGGCATCCGCCATTTATATGGAAGCGGAGCACCAATCGCGCTCCATTTCCATATGCGGGCAGATGCCTGGAGCTCAGGAAACCCAGCTCTTGCCTGTAACTTAACAGCCAAGACTGCTGGAGGTTACCGCAGCTTAGACGTATATATACATTGTGCGGTACGTTAAGCAAAGTACCGCACAATGTATATATTCGTCAGATTGGGTTAAGGGGTTAAAAGAGAAACTATTTTCCATAGAAAGAAGAATACCTTTTTTTTTAAGCAAGGCAGAAATAGCATCATCCACATTAGGGTCATTATCAAAATACACATATTTAGCAGAAAAAAACAAATACATTTTCTTAAATGTGGGGAATAGACTGACAATACTTAAAGGTTTAAGCCAATCCTTGGCCCAAATTCTAGAGACAGTCATAGGGACAGGTAGAAAAAAATCAGATAATATATCCTGAAATTTAAAATAAAATTTAGCTGACCCTTAGAAGTCTCCCCAACAGAGGTATCAACAGGGGGATGGATCAGCATTAACAGTCTGACAAATCCACTGATCATCAGATAACCCTTTCCCCTCAGACATAACTGACTCAAAGTGAGACTCAGATATACCAGCATTTGTAGAAGGCAAATCAGACACTGACATACATTTTCCTTTTACATGACAGGGGGAAGGCAGCCATTAGATCTATTATAGTAGCCTTGATGTATTCCCTCAGATAAGTAGGGGGTCCAATTGTTTCTAAAAAGAACAAACAGAATGAGAGACAATCACTTTAGAAGCCAAAGATGCAATAGGTTGGTCACTATGCATACACTATAGATGACAAGCATTATACAATTGAGCAGGAGGGGAAACCTAAGCCTGTTTGCATGAAACACATTTGTAAATGATAGAGAAATTCTTATCTGAATTATCTTCCAAATCCAGATTAGTCCCAATTTGCAGGGAATCAGAGTGATCCAAAATAGTGAATACAACCAACCCATTACTAAAAGTATTGACCGCAGCATCCAAAGTACCTGTATAGAAGAAAAAAGTGCCAAAACTAAGAAGCGCACCTACGACATCAACATGTGATGCAGGCATGCTTACCACACGTGTGCACGCACGCTAAGTGCCACAAAAGGCCCCAAAAAATTAAAAGAGAAACACACTAGAAATAAAATAACGCCAAAAACATAAAAATAATCATGGTCCAACTAAGAGCTCATCACCACTAAGCTGGTTAAGGGCATAAAAAAAATTAAAAAAATTAATTTTACAACTGTCCACTTAAAAAGTTAAATATACACTTATCTCAAAAACTTAACCTAGGACTGAGAAAGTCATCAGTAGCAGGTTAGGCGTTTCCTGGAGTAAAGAATACAAGACAAATGAGCGGAAGGGAATTTCCTGCACTAAATGCCATAAAAGAATATTTTTATCCATTTTAATAAAAAAGATAAAAATAAGCTTTTATGCCTGATACTCCAAATACGTCCCTCATGACAAAGTCAGTACTGAAGAGGGGAACTCCAGTGTCCTAACCTGGAAACCCTAAAATAAAATAATAAACAATCTTGCACATCTTCATTCTTCACCTACCTCTAGCGGAGGCAAATACAAGACTGATTACCATAGAGGTGGGAGGATTTATATAGAGCTCTGAGGTAATATTTGCCTCCTCCTAGTGGCTGGAAAGGTAATTCCCAGGAGTAATGGATCATGGACTCTTATCACCTATATGAAAAAAAATATGGCTTGTGATTGCCTTAAACAAGACTGTCTTATGTCATATATAGGGCCTTTTATTTGGTGATTTCATAATGCGTTTGTTGGTTTAATAAAGCCTAGAAAATTAGTGATTGTGATCAGCTCAAATTCTAAAACTGCCTATCGGTGGCCAAAAACTGTCAGAAAAAGAAAAAATTGGATGATAGATTGTAATCCAACCGTTTTTGTTTTTTTTTGTTTGTTTTTACAAAATACATTTTCATTTTTAAAGCAAGCTGAGAAAACATAGCTCTTAGCAGCCAAACAGGATAACTTTTACAATGTCATTACCACTTCCCCATTTAAATGAAATTTATGAAATATTTAATTAAATCTAAAAAACAATGCAATGTACATTGATTATGTATGCCCCCTAACTTATATTGCAATTAACCTCAAAAGATTCCAAGACTTCAGTATTTTTCCCATTTCCCTTAAAATTGGTTGGTACATAAAGGGGCAGTAAAGTCAACATTAAACTTAAAGGGATATGAAACCTAATTTTTTTCTTTCATGATTCGGATAAATGTAGCCACAAATCAGCAAGCGCTTACCCAGGTACTGAACCAAAAATGGGCCGGCTCCTACACTTACATTCCTGCTTTTTCAAATAAAGATACGAAGAAAACAAAGAAAAATTGATAATCGAATAGTTGCTTAAAAATGCATGCTATGGGGCCAATTTATCAAGCTCCGTATGGATGCTAAAGAATGCTGCTCCATAACTTGTCTGCCTGCTCTGAGGCTGCGGACAGAAATCAACCCGATCAAATATGATTGGCTTAATTGACACCCCCTGCTAGCGGCCAATCTGCAGGGTGAGGCATTGCACCAGCAGTTCACAAGAACTTCTGGTGCAATGATAAATGCCGACAATGCATGTGCGGCGGACATGATACACTACTTCTTATCTTGTCCGCTTGCACATTAATAAATATACCCCTTTATCTGAATCATGAAAGAAAAAAACTTGGGTTTCACATCCCTTTAAATAGATTGGATAGAGCATGAAATTTTCAAAATCTTTCCAATTTATTTCTATAAATTTTGCTGTTTGCTTCCAAGTATTGTTTTAAACACAGCAACCCCCCTTTATGGGGTGGATGCAGCAATAAAGGTAATTGCTGTAATTAAAGCATTACTTGGAAGCAAAATCTATGATATTATATATCTAATTTGCATATCTTACCCAGAGTACCCTGGTCCATTGGTAACAGTGTATACAGAGCACTTCTGGGGGGAAACAAGTGGGAATTCTTGCTTAAATGTGCTAATTATTTTATACAATAATTCTATGTCATATATATATATATATATATATATATATACACACATATACACACACATATACATATACACCTAAATATCATTTTATTATTTAAATTAATGTTTTAAAGGGGTTTGAAAGAGATCTGTTATATCTGAAGGTGTTTGACTCGGAAGTGTAAATATACTGTATATACAGGTATATATTTGAGGTGTGCATATTTGTTATGAAAATAAAAAAGAATGCACCAACTAAAATAAAGAAAACAAAAAATTACTTAATAATTACCTTAAAATGCTCTCCATGCTCTGCTTTTCATCTGCAGATTTGAAACATTTCTATTCATTTTAACTAAAAAAAAAATGTTTAACAAAAATTTCATTTTAGTTTTGTTTAAAACTAAACGAAAACTGAATAATCATAATTCCACATTTAGATCTAATTCTAATTATCACCCCCAAAATCACTATTATTTGTTTACTGATAAACGTCAGAATTTAAATCATAATCCCCCTAATCAGTATCCACCCACTGATATTTGACAGAATCCTAGGTTAGCGGAACAGACTTATGATCACCCCTCTACATCAGGGAATACAGACTATTGTCAAAATGGTAATGAAAGCCATAGCAATCAGTCTTTTTTTAGACAGGCGCCAAAGGCCAAGATATCATCAACTGAAAATTGCAGAATTTCTAGAACCATTAACTACAAACACACCCAATCAAAGGGGAAAAGGGTCCACAAAGATGTTGAATCAGAGGAAGAAAATCAACCCTCAAAAAGAATAGATTACAGAAAAAATATATATAATATTTGTTTTAATGTGTGTATTATACATGTGTGTATATATGTGTTTATATGTATACATATGTACGTGGACACACGCATATATATATAAATAAACATTCTCTCACTAACTTTTACTCACCACTGTTAAATTTCCCCTCGCCAATGGCTAGTGGGCAATGAGCCCTGTATGTGTGTGTATATATATAGTGTGTATATATATATATATATATATATATATATATATATATATATATACATATATAATCAACACACAAACAGTGAAGTCACAGGATGTGTGTTGATTATATTATTGGAGTGGAAGTAAAGAAATTAAAATAAATAAAAACTTACCTGTGAAATAAAAAAACACTAACATTAAACTATAAATTAACCTAACATTACTATTCTAAGAAAATGAAAAAAACAATCAATTAAAAAACCTATATTACAATTTTTTTTTTAAATTAATACAATGAAAAAAAATAATAAAATCTAACATTACAAAAAATAATAAACACTAAAAAAAAACTTTGAGATGACAAAAAATAATAAAAAATTAAAAGAATTACACCTAATCTAATGGCCCTATAAAAATAAAAAAAAGTCCCCCGCTAAATAAAAACACCCCCTAACCTACAATAAACTACCAATAGCTATTATATAAACATGAAAGGGGAGTCAAGGCTAGAAAAAAAGTTAGTTGTATGTTAACCTAAGTAACAAAATTAGAATTAGGAAAAACCTTATATGAAGGAATAAAGTGCAGACCCTTAAATTTATATATAAGCCTTGGTTAAAGAAAGAAAATGTAGAAACATAATAACTGACTACACACAAGACAGGGATATCAGCACTTCAATTTTATTTATCTATGGCTCAAATAGCCTAGCCAAAATTAATATTTGGTTTTATTCACAGTGCAATCTTGATCAAGCATATAAGATACAGGCTGGATGTCTACAAACAATATAGCCATACATGTGAACCAAACAAAAAAGTACACAGAGACGTTATTGCCTTTAAGCCCTAAACATCAAGTATAAAATGATGAGCAATTGCTAATATGTTTTGTTACCTTGACCAAACAACACCTCCCCTAGAGGATGGCTATGCATATTTGCACAAATCGGCCATCATAGTGATCCATGAGGATCTATGTTTGCGTAAAAACACTCACTATATCTATGTAAAGGAGTAACCACAAGCAATTAATGTTGCAAAGGAAACAGGTAAAACAGTACATATATAATTATATGCAAACACATAGATAAAGCACTGCTCAATATTGGTAAGATGGACTAAGGGTGCTGTACATCACCTATTTCAGAGGACACCACTATATTGAAATAGTTCTAAGTGCCATGAAATTATAAGTATGTAGTAGGATCTATGTGCAGTCCACAAATGCATTATATATATATATATAGTGAGTGTTTTTTTCGCAAACATAGATCCTCATGGATCACTATGATGGCCGATTTGTGCAAATATGCATAGCCATCCTCTAGGGGAGGTGTTGTTTGGTCAAGGTAACAAAACATATTAGCAATTGCTCATACATTTTATGCTTGATGTTTAGGGCTTAAAGGCGATAACGTCTCTGTGTACTTTTTTGTTTGGTTCACATATATGGCTATATTGTTTGTAGACATCCAGCCTGTATCTTATATGCTTGATCAAGATTGCACTGTGAATAAAACCAAATATTAATTTTGGCTAGGCTATTTGAGCCATAGATAAATAAAATTGAAGTGCTGATATCCCTGTCTTGTGTGTAGTCAGTTATTATGTTTCTACATTTTCTTTCTTTAACCAAGGTTTATATAAACTACCAATAGCCCTTAAAAGGAGCTATCCAGGACTAGCGATGACATCCTGCGCGGAGCGTCCTCTTCATACGATCCCTGCTGTACACTGAAGTTGAATGCAAGGTACCCATTTAAAAATGGCTTACTTTGCATTCCTATTGGCTGATTTGATTCTTAAAATTCAAATCCGCCAATAGGATGAGCGCTACTGAACGCCTATTGGCTGTCTCTGTGATGGATGAAGATGTTGCCGCCTGGATAAAGACTTCTCGCCGCATGGATGGAGATGGATGTCCGGACTTCAGGAACCGTGAGTAGATATTCTGGGGTTAGTGTTAGTTTTTTGGGGTGTTTTTTTTAAAGATTAGGGCTTTGGGCTTGTAAAAGAGTTGAATGCCCTTTTAAGGGCAATGCCCAATGGGTAGCTTAGGTTTTTTTTAGACTTAGGTTTTTTATTTTGGGGGGTTGGTTGGGTGGGGGGGTTTACTGTTGGGGGGGGACTTTGTATTTTTTTTACAAGTAAAATTAAAAGAGCTGTTTAACTTAGGGCAATGTCCTACAAAAGGCTCTTTTAAGGGCTATTGGTAGTTTATTGTAGGTTAGGGGGTGTTTTTATTTTGGGGGGCTATTTTATTTTTATAGGGCTATTAGATTATGTGTAATTGTTTTTATTTTTGATAATTTCGTTGATTATTTTTTGTAATCTTAGAGTTTTTAATTTTTCATAATTTAGTGTTTATTATTTTTTGCAATGTTTGATTTCTTTAATTTTGTATTTTTTTTCGTAGTATTAGATTTTTTTAAATTTGTAATTTTTTTAAATTGGTAGTTTTTTTTTAATTTTATTTGAAAAGTAATGTTAGGTTAATTTATAGTTTACTGTTAGTTTTTTTTTTTATTTCACAGGTAAGTTTTTATTTATTTTAAGATAGTTATATTGTAACTTTTTTTTTTTTTTAATATATTTTTTATTGAAGTCATAAACAGATACAACCAAAAATTATGCCCCAAAACATTTACAGAAGAGTGCATATACAATATTGTTAGATAAATGTTACAATCAGAACCCTACAGTAAGGGTATAATGTATCCATACAGCACACATAATGTTATAAAATTTGGGCAGTTTACAATAAGACTTCAGTTTTATAATAAAGGAAATTACAATAAAACAGAAATTGTCCTCCCTGGACCATATAGCAGGCGAATTGGAATATCTACACAGATACAATTAGGGTCAGGGGGGATTAGCTTTATAGTTTAAAAGGGAAGGGGAGGGATGCAGCAGGCAAGAGCCGCTCGAAATATAATAGGGGGAGGGGGGGGGATGGAGGGCAGAGCCAGCCGGGATATAAATCTTATATTAATTATTATCAGGGCCCTAAATGAGCATTAGTTTTAATTGCTAAGTAAACTCTTAAGAATATCTAGATAGGGTATAAATTGGAGTAGATAATTAAAGGGATATAGTGGTGAGCCCTCATCAGTCTCATTATGACCTAAAGACGGTGCTTTATATACCAGAATGAATCTTGGGACAAGGGATATGAGGACTAGGGTAGAATTAAAGACAAAACACAACGGTATCATGACCAACATTAGGAATTGACTTTCTATAAAATGTATAGGGGTAACTCCCAGCACCATTAAGCGGGGAGGGCGACATTAGTATGTATGGTACATGGGGGATTTCCAGGTGGGCCCCTCCCCTAGGGAGTTACCAGCTATAGGCGATGTGGGAGAAGGAATAGGGGTATGACCCGCAGGCAACCAGTACCGGCGGGAAAGGGCATGTATATCGCTTTCAACTGCCTTAGGGAGAGTAAACAGAAGATGCGTGGTGTCCCCTCATCAACCTATGCCACATACAGTAAATAAGCTGCAAGTGCTTGCCAGCATGGATTCACCTCTAGAATGCCGACTATTCCCTAGGCAATGTCCTGCAGTTGGTGGCAAAATACTCAAGGATACCGGCGGCTCACCCATGGACCAGCTCTCAGCTGTACTTGGTAGAAAGATGTCAGGATGGATCGAGAGGAAGCCTAACCGGAACCTCTTCTCTACTGGCCGCAGCTCCAGGGAGTCCGGTAACGGCTCAACACTGCCGGGTAAGACATTATGGCTTGCATTTGTAGATGAGATGTCTGACTGCAGAAAGTTAGATGGAGACTTTTCAGCGTCTCTAGATGGTCTTTCTGAGCGATGACTCATATGGAGGCCAGGATCTTTTGCGTCTGAGGGAGAGATATTGACAATGCGAAATTGAACCGGCTGTGGGTGATCCAACTGCTTTAACTCACGCAGAAGCTGTTTAACATTCAAGAGTAGCATCTTCCCGTCTGATGTGGGTAGTCGGCTCAGGGTCCCAGACCGCCACCAGCTTATGCTGCGATCCTCCTCTCTTTCTCCCTCCCGTACCCTCGTCGTAATAGGAGTGAAGCTCTTTCTGCTGGCCAGCGAGGAATCCTCCTGCGTCCATACCTGGACTGGCTTAGTGTTATAGAGTGCTGAGGGCTCGGTAGATGATGTGTGGGATAGCAAGTCGTCTTCACGTGAACCGCTGCTGCTATCTTGTGCGTGGCGGGAGTCACGAATCTGCTGTGAGAGCTGGGTGAAGTGAGCGTCCATTTTGTCGCTCAGGTCTTTAATAAGTAGGAGCAGTGTGGCCTCCATATCTCGCTTACAGGACCCAGTAGTAGCTGAGTGAAGGGGAAAGGAAAAGGCGGGGAATGCTTTAGAGTCCTAATGTTCACTTTATTTCGTGCTCGCTAAAGGTCCATACCATGCGGTCTTTTGGTTAAGGGCTGTGTAGGCCCAAAGCAGCGATGTCAGCTTCCAAGACAAGTACCAGCCCTCACCTCACTGATTCCACTATAGATGAGATCAGTAGTCTTTAGCCATATTTGATGGGTGTTTTAGGGCATCAACTCCAGTGTTTTGTCCTCTTTTTGCTGTTCTTATCACGGAGCTCTAATAGTTTGCGGCCATACTTGTCTGCGGCTAACTCCGCCCCCCCATATTGTAACTTTTAATTTAAAGTTAGAGGGTGTTAGGTTTAGTGGTTAATAGTTTAATTTAGTGTTTTGCATTGTGGGGAGCGGCAGTTTAGGGGTTAATAGGTTTAGTTTATTAGTTACGATGTGGGGGCTGGCGGTTTAGGGGTTAATATGTTTATTTAATGTTGGCAAGGTTGGGGACAGCGGATTAGGGGTTAATCATTTTATTTAGCGTCGGCGATGTGGGTGGGCAGCAGATTAGGGGTTAATAGGTTTATTTAATAGTCGCAATGAGGTTGGGCGGCAGATTAGGGATTAATAGGTTTAATATAGTGTTTGCGATGCGGGAGGATGGCGGTTTAGGGGTTAATAGGTAGTTTATGGGTTTTAGTGTACTCTGTAACATTTGAGTTTTGAGTTTTGTGAAACATTTTTTTCCGTAAAATCCATAACTACTGGTCTCAGATGGCAGAATGGCTTGTGTTGGTATAGGCTGTAACGCAAGCATTTTGGCTGGACCGAACAACCTGTAATACGGCGCTATGGAAAATCCTGCACTCAAACGTCATTTTTTCAGTGCGGAATAGACATTGTGTTACTGGCTAAAATGCTTGTAATATGTAAAATTTGTAATATGCATTACCGGCCATTCCATGGGCAATGGCCAATTTTACAGCGGTATAGCCATACCCCACCGTAACGCAAAACTCATAATCTAGGCCATAGTGCATACATGTGTGACAGAAACAAATCATCCTATCTAAAATCAAATATTTTTTTTATAAAACCAAAGCAATCAATTGTATTGTTTATGCAGTTATCTAAAGGGATACATTGGAAAATATAAATAATGGCAATTACGCATATATATTATCAATATAATGTATTTTTCGCTTCATAAGACGCACTTTTTTCCCCTTCAAAAGTAAGGGGAAATGTCTGTGCGTCTTATGGAGTTACCAGCTATAGGCGATGTGGGAGAAGGAATAGGGGTATGACCCGCAGGCAACCAGTACCGGCGGGAAAGGGAGGGGAGGAGCCCACCAGAGCCGAAAATTTTGTATTAATATTAAACTCAACATAAGCAATGTCATATCCTAGGAACATAAATATAATAAAGCAGAGGTATAGTGTAATTCCATAAACAATTATAAGAGCAAAGAGTATTAAATACAGTAAATGTGCCCACTTGCGCCTAAACAGATACACATCTTTGCGGGCGAATGAGAAAAAACAAACTATGTCTATATCTTAGACTGTCGGTGAAGGCTGCATTTCTTTTACCATCTTGGTGCGACTAGGGGTCCCTAAAGGGAATGCGTCACCGGAGGTTAGCAGTATATACATGGATTAATAGCTAGTAGGAACGCATTATAACGTGCTTAAGGAGAGTTCAGGACATATGGGTTTGCGGTATAACTAGTAGGTTATATGCTGTTCAACGAATACTCTATCATGGAATAGGTGCATATATCTACTAGGTAATTATGGGGGGTGCCTATAGAGCTATGCAGGAACTCTAGATAAAGTTAATTAAAAGTATGTACTAATGTAAGGGTCCATCTTTAGGTGACTTTAAGTGAACTTAATCTTAGAGTGATGTCTTGGTAACTAATTCTATGTAAGCTAAGCCCGCATTTTAGCTGGCCCAATCAAAAGGAGCTGTCGATACATTAGTGTGCCATGCTGGTTAATATAGTATAGCGAAGTTTATAGCAAACATACCAAGGAAGGATGTAGAATATTAGAAAGCACCATTAAAATGTTTAACTCTAGAACATCATGTTGGGAATACATTATCAATCATACCACAGCATTTCTGCTTAATGTGACCTACTGCTATGCATAAAATCTTTTATATAACTAGTCAATATAGTAATATAAGTAGTTTGTTACTAGGACCAATTCTACATGACATTTATGAGTAAGAGTACAACCGTAAGCTAAGGCATGACCACAGATAATACACAAACTTGGAGTGCAATGGGAATCTCAACTGTAGGAACAAATATTTAAGGCTAGCATATGAGTGGTTCTAGCAGGTACGGACCAATTAGACCCTAACGTTTAACAATTAATCAATGTAGAGATCTGATAAGGAGTGAAACCAATAATGAACTTTTAAGCTAATAGTGGGGCACATCAGAACTGTAGTAAAAGTCTATTGGTGCGCAAATATTGAAATTGAGTGCACATGTTGTCTAAAGGCAGCTAGTGTTATTGTCTACAACCACTACTGACTGTTCCATTTGGGTGGGGGGGGTATATGTGTTGTCAAAACTTAACATAGAGGAACAGTATATCAGTGTTGATGTTCTACAATAAGCAGCAATAGAGGTAGATACTAGGGCTTTGCATTAGCATAAGGAAAACATCCAAGGATATTCCTTAATATGAGATAGAGTTACAGCATAAAGTAGTCCATGCATACAAAATACTCCCAGATATCAGTGATGTCTCCACAGTTAACAGAGCAGAATCATATAAACCTGAACGTTCATAATGCTCTCAAAAAAAGTAGTGAAGCGTTCTTTTAAAGTGTGGGACAGAAAAGGGGAGTTAGCAATAGCTGCACAGGCTTACACAGAGTCTCAATCTAAGTAGAAACAGTACCTGTAAAAAGAGTTGTGCAAAACACATAATGTGGTCCTGAAACTTTAAATTGCAGATCCTAAACAATATAGAAAAAAAAAAAAAAAAAAAAAAACAGTTCTAAGCACTCATATGGGAATGCTAGGCCCTTAAAAATGAGGAGTACATTAGGGGGGTATATGGTATACTTGGAGTGGCATTGCTTATTATTAGGTAAGAAAGAGCCCTTTCTGTAGATGTTAATAATCAGACTCAGATTTAGACTGCTAGCAGTGCAAAATTATTAAATTATAAAAATATTTCTTTGTGAAGCAAGGGGGTATGTGCTGAAGAGAAAGTCAGGCGTTTTATGACTGTAAGTAGCTGGAAGCTCTACTACGTATACTGGAGAGTGCAATTATTGTATTTTTAAATAAGTTTGGTTATGAAATAAAGTAGGAGTTATCACCCATTTTACAGCGAGACAGCACTATGCAAAAGTAAATTTTCTATGAATTGGAGCAACATCTGGCATTGCAATAAAACAAGAGAACTTACTACATATTGGGAATATATACATAAAGATAAAGGAAACCAATACTTTAAAGGCCTATTTAATTATCCTTTAAGATGCAGATATCATAAATGAGAATACTAACAGACACTATCTTTTTGGCAATATTAGTACCCTGTAGATGTGGCAAATCATCTAACCCCTGTATGTAGTATATTTAATAACTGAAACAGCAATTCAGAACCAGTATAATTTACAAAGAGATTAACTGTAGGACACTAAAGGCTTGTGCTAGCTGGTGTAGAGAGTATATATAAAAGGATACGGAAGAAGGTCTCAACGACAAGTGATATGAGAAGTAGTTAATCCTAGCTAGCTATGAGTGTACTTGTGTGGCATCCTACTATAAAAAAAAGAAAAGGATAAGTTCCTTTAACTGTGAGCATATAATAAAATCTTGTGTGGAAAAATTTTACTAGAACCTAGATAAGTTAACTATAAAGGCTGTCTTGCCAGAGGAAAGAAGCATGTGGTGCTAAATAGACCAGATAACTGGACCACAGCGCTCATTCATACAGAACTGTGAGAACATAGTGATAAGCCAGACCCCTAGCCATAACATATAGGAAATGAAGTACTGACCGTGTACAGCAATGTATGAACATAATAAATATAAGACACACTAATACACCAATCAGCATAATTAAAAAATGCTATGAAAACTGTGGTAAAATAAACAGTTCCATGGTCCAAACAAGTTCAGATCTAGATGGAAAAGGAAAGCTGTCCCCAGGATCACTAAATAAAAAAAACACACCACATCAGACAGCTTAATTATGTCTTCATTAACGGTGGTCAGTGGGGCTAGTAAATAACTAAAAAACTCTACAAACGGCATGTATATCGCTTTCAACTGCCTTAGGGAGAGTAAACAGAAGATGCGTGGTGTCCCCTCATCAACCTATGCCACATACAGTAAATAAGCTGCAAGTGCTTGCCAGCATGGATTCACCTCTAGAATGCCGACTATTCCCTAGGCAATGTCCTGCAGTTGGTGGCAAAATACTCAAGGATACCGGCGGCTCACCCATGGACCAGCTCTCAGCTGTACTTGGTAGAAAGATGTCAGGATGGATCGAGAGGAAGCCTAACCGGAACCTCTTCTCTACTGGCCGCAGCTCCAGGGGGTCCGGTAACGGCTCAACACTGCCGGGTAAGACATTATGGCTTGCATTTGTAGATGAGATGTCTGACTGCAGAAAGTTAGATGGAGACTTTTCAGCGTCTCTAGATGGTCTTTCTGAGCGATGACTCATATGGAGGCCAGGATCTTTTGCGTCTGAGGGAGAGATATTGACAATGCGAAATTGAACCGGCTGTGGGTGATCCAACTGCTTTAACTCACGCAGAAGCTGTTTAACATTCAAGAGTAGCATCTTCCCGTCTGATGTGGGTAGTCGGCTCAGGGTCCCAGACCACCACCAGCTTATGCTGCGATCCTCCTCTCTTTCTCCCTCCCGTACCCTCGTCGTAATAGGAGTGAAGCTCTTTCTGCTGGCCAGCGAGGAATCCTCCTGCGTCCATACCTGGACTGGCTTAGTGTTATAGAGTGCTGAGGGCTCGGTAGATGATGTGTGGGATAGCAAGTCGTCTTCACGTGAACCGCTGCTGCTATCTTGTGCGTGGCGGGAGTCACGAATCTGCTGTGAGAGCTGGGTGGGTGAAGTGAGCGTCCATTTTGTCGCTCAGGTCTTTAATAAGTAGGAGCAGTGTGGCCTCCATATCTCGCTTACAGGACCCAGTAGTAGCTGAGTGAAGGGGAAAGGAAAAGGCGGGGAATGCTTTAGAGTCCTAATGTTCACTTTATTTCGTGCTCGCTAAAGGTCCATACCATGCGGTCTTTTGGTTAAGGGCTGTGTAGGCCCAAAGCAGCGATGTCAGCTTCCAAGACAAGTACCAGCCCTCACCTCACTGATTCCACTATAGATGAGATCAGTAGTCTTTAGCCATATTTGATGGGTGTTTTAGGGCATCAACTCCAGTGTTTTGTCCTCTTTTTGCTGTTCTTATCACGGAGCTCTAATAGTTTGCGGCCATACTTGTCTGCGGCTAACTCCGCCCCCCCATATTGTAACTTTTAATTTAAAGTTAGAGGGTGTTAGGTTTAGTGGTTAATAGTTTAATTTAGTGTTTTGCATTGTGGGGAGCGGCAGTTTAGGGGTTAATAGGTTTAGTTTATTAGTTACGATGTGGGGGCTGGCGGTTTAGGGGTTAATATGTTTATTTAATGTTGGCAAGGTTGGGGACAGCGGATTAGGGGTTAATCATTTTATTTAGCGTCGGCGATGTGGGTGGGCAGCAGATTAGGGGTTAATAGGTTTATTTAATAGTCGCAATGAGGTTGGGCGGCAGATTAGGGATTAATAGGTTTAATATAGTGTTTGCGATGCGGGAGGATGGCGGTTTAGGGGTTAATAGGTAGTTTATGGGTTTTAGTGTACTCTGTAACATTTGAGTTTTGAGTTTTGTGAAACATTTTTTTCCGTAAAATCCATAACTACTGGTCTCAGATGGCAGAATGGCTTGTGTTGGTATAGGCTGTAACGCAAGCATTTTGGCTGGACCGAACAACCTGTAATACGGCGCTATGGAAAATCCTGCACTCAAACGTCATTTTTTCAGTGCGGAATAGACATTGTGTTACTGGCTAAAATGCTTGTAATATGTAAAATTTGTAATATGCATTACCGGCCATTCCACGGGCAATGGCCAATTTTACAGCGGTATAGCCATACCCCACCGTAACGCAAAACTCATAATCTAGGCCATAGTGCATACATGTGTGACAGAAACAAATCATCCTATCTAAAATCAAATATTTTTTTTATAAAACCAAAGCAATCAATTGTATTGTTTATGCAGTTATCTAAAGGGATACATTGGAAAATATAAATAATGGCAATTACGCATATATATTATCAATATAATGTATTTTTCGCTTCATAAGACGCACTTTTTTCCCCTTCAAAAGTAAGGGGAAATGTCTGTGCGTCTTATGGAGCGAATGTGACTGATAAGAAAAAATATTAAATGAATGACACTGCACAGCAATGTTCCCTCTAATGAGCGCGGCCGTGCATTGATTTTAATGACCCCGCGCACTTGTTAATTAATCCCACTCACCAAATGGGGGTTGTTTAGCCTGTAGCCCTCAGCGCGACAAATTGCCCTCATTGCTCAGTTGAGATAGCGCGGGCAAAGAAAACGCATCGTTGTGTGAGACTGGAGAGTGTGACACTGTGAGTTGAACAGTTCTTGAACTCGTCTGCTGTAGGTGGAAGGAGCATCCATTTTGTAAGTTTAAGGTTTGCCTTTAGGGTCTGCCTGCTGAATCTGATTACTTATCAGTGGCTTCAATATTTTATAAGTTCTCTGCTATGGCAAGCAAATAACTTATAAAATATTGAGACTAGACCGCTGATCCGGCACCGGATCAATCATCAAAGCAAAGACAGAGAGAGTTAACAAGTTATGGAACGTATTAAAATAATAATACCATGTGGGAATTGCTAACCCTTTTAAAACACTAAAGCAGTGATGGGCAATTAAAGGCATATGAAATCCAACATCTTCTTAAATGATTCATACAATTTTAAGAAAGTTTATAATTTACTTGTACTCCATTCTCTTCTTGGTATCCTTTGTTGAAAGTAGGTAGACTCAGGAGTGTGGGCATGTCTAGAGCACTATATGGCATTTCAGATTTTTTTTTTCTTGTTTTCCTCCTCTAAAAACTAGGTGCGTCTATTGGTCAGGTGCGTCTTATGGAGCGAAAAATACGGTAATATGTTTCAAATAAATAGCAGGCCTGGCATGAATAAACATAATGCCTGCCAAGTATCCATCTTTACCATATATCAAAAAGTCACCCTTCACTTAGTAATGATACAAATTATATTAGCGAGAATAAAAAACATTATATGAGTTGGAAACAGGCTCTGTCCCTTTCTGGGCAGGGCCGTGACACCATTGGTTATACAAACATAATAATCAAAATAAAAAGTGTTGCACTGTCATTATATTGTCCTATACAACATATTAATGGAGGAGGGATAACAGGTAATGGCACCACATGGAAAAAAATATAAAAACAGTTGACACTCCCCTTGTAAGCCAAACGTATTCAGTTATAATAACAGCACTGTCTGATCACCAGCTGTTAGTCCACCAGATCGATTAAAAAGAGGGGAAAATAGCTTGTAACACCACCATATGGGAGAATATAAAAATACTGCTGATACGCCAGTATGTATTAGATTGAATTAAATGGCGTCATGAATGCAAAAAGGGAACAGTAAAATGTTAACATATGGCTAAAAGTGATTGCATAAACAAAGAATCATAAGGGACTTATAAAGAACCATTAGTCATCTAAAATGGGAATAAAACCGTGTTAAACATTGCATGTAAAACAAGTTGGATAAATCAGAAAACACAGGACCCAATCATTATTCAACCCATTGCAGTGATTAAAGGTATAAAGAGGAGTGAACAAGGATGCATATGTACCCCCAAAATACAATTGATTTCTTTGCCTTTATAAAAAAAACTTTGATTTTAGAAGGATGATTTGTTTCTATCACACATGTATGCACTATGTTTGTACTTACCATTGCTGTTGCTTACTCCAGATTTAAGCCAGGGGTCAGAAAACCTGCAAGCAGTCCGATCTTTCCACAAGGTTCAGGAGCCAGAAACTCAATAACTCAGCAGGATGCAGGTCAGAGGCACAAACAAAGGGTGTAAACACAATGTAAGGGCAAAGCCTGATTAGTCAGGAAGGTTTAAATAGTCTGGGCTAGATTACAGCTGCCGCTGTATATCTAATTTTTTCGCAAACGAAAACATCCCTAGCATTAGGGTTTTTGCTTTGCGCTAGCTGTAGCCCGAAACACGCAAAAATCGCTAGTGGCGTTTTTGCATGTGTGTGCATGTGTTCCCCCATAGAAATCAATGGAGGAAAAAAAACTTACACCCTACTATAAGCCCCTTGTCTAATAACCCCTAATACGCCATCCCCCCCACATTGCATAGCACCTAAATAAACTGTTAACCCCTT
Source organism: Bombina bombina (assembly GCF_027579735.1). Lineage (NCBI taxonomy): Eukaryota > Metazoa > Chordata > Amphibia > Anura > Bombinatoridae > Bombina > Bombina bombina. Next base: position 451,797,050 of record NC_069502.1, read on the forward strand.
ATCCGCCATTTCCCCAAATCACAAAGTATCTAAATTAACTGTTATCCGCTAAACCCCTACCCCCCCACATCGCAAATTACCTAAACTGTTAACCCTAAACCGCCATCCACCCAGATCACAAAGTTATAAACTAATATCTAAAGCCCCTAACCCAACACCCCCTATCTTAGCCCAAATTAAAATACCCATAAATATATTAAAATAAATCCTAACTACCTTAAAATAAAAAAACTTACCTGTAAAATTAAATAAAAACCTAATCTTACCTTAAAAAAATCAACAAACATTACCCAAAAAAACAACCTTTACAAAAAAAACTACCATTTACAAAAAATAATAAATCCTACATTAGAAAAAGTAAAACTACTCTTACAAAAAAAATAACAAATGAAATTACCAAAAAAAAAAAAAATAATAATCTCCAAAATAAAAACTAAAAAAATCCTAAACTACCCATTGCCCCGAAAAGGGTATATGGATGGGCATTGGCCTTTAAAGGTCATTCAGCTCTTTTGCTGCTGAAAAAACACACCCTGAAAATAAACCCCCCAAAAAACTAACTCTAACCCCAAAGTTGGTACTCACCGATGATGGGAGGCACTCCATCTATAGCCATCGCAGATCCATCTTCATCCCGGTGGCGGCAGTACATCTTCCATCTTCATCCCGGTGGTGGCAGTACATCTTCCATCTTCATCCCGGCAACAGCGGCGAAGTCAGCATCGATGGTGGAGGCAACGTTGGTGGTCCTCTTCTGATCTTCAACAGGGAGCTCCTCTTCATGCGGTCTCCAGCCACACACTGAATAGAGAATGAAAGGTACACTTTTATATAGGGGTACCCTTGCGTTCCTATTGGCTTATATGAATAGGATTTTTTAATTTTTTTGGTAATTTCGTTTGTTATTTTTTGAAATGGTAGTTTTTTTATTTTTTGTAATGGTAGTTTTTTTGGGGGAGTTTGTAAATGGTAGGAATTTTTATTTTTTGTAATGTAATTTTTTTTCTGTAATGGTAGTTTTTGTAATTTTTTTAGGTAAGATTAGGTTTTAATTTAATTTTACAAGTAAGGTTTTTTTAGTTTAAGGTAGTTAGGTTAGGAGGTGTTAGGTTAGGAGGTTTAGATGATAGTTTATTACTTTGCATATTGGGGGGATGGCGATTTAGGGGTTAATATTTTATTTAGGTAGTTTGCGATGTGGGGGTGGTGGTTAAGGGGTTAATATTTTATTTTGGTGCTTTGAGATGTCGGGGGATAACGGTTTAGGGGTTCATAGATTATTTAGATACTTTGAGTTGTAGGGGATGGCAGTTTAGGGGTTAATAGTATTTATTAGTGTTTGCGACATGTAAAATCAGTGGAAGAAAATGGATCACAAAATTGTGGTTGTTCATAGTGCAAAACCGTTTGCGCCTCACTTGTAATGCACCCTCTGTTGGTAACTGCACATTATCAAAAGCTGGCAGGAGGTGAAGAGAAAGTAGAGAACTAACAGGAAACATTTACAACTAAAGCCTTCTGGTGGCTCAGGGGAAAGTCACTGGGATGCAATATGGGAGACCAGAATTCAAGACCTGATTGGAGCATGACAGTAAAGCACTGGCATCATACGTGTCAAGACTTTTGCCTTGCACTTTTTAATGATGGTGTTTTGATGACAGAAAATTCATTCAAAAACATTTGAATTCTTGATTCAGGAATATTTTAATATATTTTTTTTATGTTATTTAAACTGCAATAAACAGCAATAATAAATGTTGGTTCACTTTCTTAACAGTAAATGTTTTCAATTAATGGGATGTATAACACTATATATATATATATATAATTATAAGATAAATATCGATCCAGGATTGTAATAGTAATCTGGAATTATAATGGGTATTTCTCTTTGAAGATATATTTCAGGCTCCCTTCACGTTTTGATAAGCATCAGGCAGCATGATTTAAAGCCATCCTATTAATAGCACAAACTCCATTGAGAAAAGAAATAAAATCAAGGTAGTACAGCAAATCCTCCTCACCAAAGGGTCAGTGGTTTCCCATTTAGAGGGTGGGATTGTGGGTGTGTCTTGGTGGTTGCTTGGTGCGTCTGTGCAGTCAGTGGGTGTGTTTGTGGAGTCAGTGGGTGTGTTTGTGCAGTCAGTGGGTGTGTTTGTGCAGTCAGTGGGTGTGTTTGTGCAGGCAGTGGGTGTGTTTGTGCAGGCAGTGGGTGTGTTTGTGCAGTCAGTGGGTGTGTTTTTGCAGTCAGTGGGTGTGTTTGTGCAGGCAGTGGGTGTGTTTGTGCAGTCAGTGGGTGTGTTTGTGCAGTCAGTGGGTATTTGGGCGCTTTGTGGTTGTGTCTGGGTGCTCCGCAAATAGGGTTATATGGCTAGAGACAGCAGGCTAGAGCTCAGAATTAGGGACTGTCACTCTCAAATAGGGACAGTTGGGAGGTCAAGGGTTTTGTGTCTTTATAGCTGTAAATTGTCAATAACAATGGCAGCAACCACATAGACTCGTATTTCCATGTTGCTGATGTCACGACTCACAGATCCTTGTTTCTTTGAGCTAATACAAATGCAGATATCCAAGTAGATGGGAAAACTGGGTGAGTGTAAAAATAGGTGATATTTTAGGAAATTATATATATGATGATGTTTGGTGCATTTTATTTTGTTTTTCATTATTTTGTATTAGGCAAATTGAATCTGGACAAAGATTATAGAATGCATTCACTGACAAAATGAATTGTCAGCCATTTGTGAAATTAGAATTTTGTGCAGTTTTAAAATGTATCTCAGATTTTTATAGTTTGATATTTTATTCCTACGCAATTCCTGCATACAATGTAAAATGGTGCAAAGTGACAAAAACATTTTATTTTCTAATTGTCAATTAGTATTTTAATTGAATAATAATATTGTTTTGAGAAGGGAGCTGATCATAGATGCAGAACCATAAAATGTGTTTGTAACATTTAGGAAACGACTCCCATGCTGCTGTTCACCATGTGCACTATACAAAATGACACAAAAAAGAATCCCTTTTTTTCATTTCATTTGGTGGCTTTTTCCTCATATTTGGATAAAAAACTGAAAAAACAAGGTATAATGCGCCTCACAGAAAAAGCACTGAAATGGATGTTTAAATTAAATGAATACAAAATACTTAAAGCAGCATCAGTAGAGGGGTGTGAAATGGCTCAGCAACAAAAAAAAATTAATAGAAGAGGTTGTTAAGTATTTCTTACTCAGACAGTGGGACAGTGGGAGAAAGAGACCATTCTGATCCCTGTAAGAAAAGAGAAGGATGAACTGCTGAAAATGATCTGGGCAAAAGGTACCAAGGCCTGTGAAATTTTGCTACTTTGGCTTTATTTTTGTTGTTGGTTAGCAGACAAGCTGTTCAGCTCTAGACTGGATTCAATTAATTGTATAATTAGAACTCTATAGAGCAAGGGTTTTGTTTCCAAAGTAAAAAAACATAGAGAAATGGAGACAGCTCTGATTTAAACTACAGCTGTGCAACAAAACAAACAAACAAACAAACAGGAGGGCTGTTGAGATTAATGCTACACTACAAGCGAGAATTGCAATGCTACAGTAGCTGGTGCTAACTCAAAACATTACAGATCCTTCAAATCAAGAAAGCTGCAGTTTCACAGGCTGAGGCTCATCTCTTACTCAGAAAAGATCAGCTTAATGCTACTCAGGCTAAACTGCATTAAACCCATGACCTTTTTGAGAGGCTGATTAGGGATGCTATAGAAGCACCACAATGTCCCAGTGTATTTAGGGGGGTTAATCACTTAGAGAAGATGGTGTCCACAGATGATGTAGAGGCCTACCTGATGGCATTTAAGCAAACATTTGAAAGAACAGGTTGGCATGTGGCTGAATGGGTCTAACTATTTACATTGTTTATGAGTGCAGTATCTTAATGGCATACTAGTAGGTAAGGCAGGAATTCTTTCTTTTACCAGAGATGTGCATTTACATGTTAACATTAACTGCACAGTTTGGAGTTACTGTATAGTAGCAAGGAAAAAATAGCTTTTTTGTGGCTGTCTCAATAGCTTTGCTCACAATTGTCTGAATACGGTTTTTCCGGTCATCTGTCTGCAGTCAGCAGTAACAGCCTGTGTGGTGAACACTACATAACACTTTGGTCAGCAGAATACACTTTTCATAAAGTTTGTTGATTGGTGCAGATGTTTATCTACTCCAAGCAAAGAAAAATACTCCAGCTAAGTGACATGAAAGCAGGCATTGGGAAACTGGTATCATCCATCACATTAACAATTTTTCAGATAGTGAAGTAATTACTAAATGTGGTGTACAAGACTCACAGTGACTATCAATTTTAAAACGCTGGTATTACAAGATCAGGAGAGTACAGTTTTAATTAATTAAACTAAAACAGTTTCACTTAAAATTAAACAAATGTGTACTTAATTATTACGTTTTAAAATTGTATTGTGCCATTTTCTTTATTATCAGTCAGCACCGCTATTCAGAATCATTTTTTTAATGGGTAAGGTATGGGGATGCTGATGGTAAGTTTATGAAATTAGGGTGGTTGTAAAAAGTTAGGTTCCACTGCTCTACATTAAAAAATGTATCAATTTTGGTTATGAGTTTTCGGCAAATATCCTATGCATAATTAAAACGCTATTAATTAGTAATAGCACGCTATATGCATGTCACTTAATAACAATATATACTTGTTGCTGGTCGCTATAACCAGCTGCCAAGATGCTGCTGACCCTACTGGTCATACACTGGTACTACATAATAATCACCAATAACCAATAAAAACACTGAGAGGGCTCAGTTTTAACAGTGAGCCATCTCATACAGGCCCATTTATCAAGCTCCGTACGGAGCTTGAAGGGCCGTGTTTCTGGCGAGTCTTCAGACTCGCCAGAAACACAACTTATGAAGCAGCGGTCTAAAGACCGCTGCTTCATAACCCTGTCCGCCTGCTCTGAGCAGGCGGACAGGAATCGCCGGAAATCAACCCGATCGAATACGATCGGGTTGATTGACAGCTCCCTGCTGGCGGCCGATTGGCCGCGAGTCAGCAGGGGGCGGCGTTGCACCAGCAGCTCTTGTGAGCTGCTGGTGCAATGTTAAATGCAGAGAGCGTATTGCTCTCCGCATTTAGCGAGGTCTTGCGGACCTGATCCGCAGTGTCGGATCAGGTCCGCAAGCCCTTTAATAAATGGGCCCCATTGCATCATGATTGGTTAAACAGGTAACCAATAAGGATCTTTTAAAATATACATAAATAGCAGGGTATCCTGCACTTGAGACCACAGCAAGGTCAAAGGACCATGTTGTTGACTAGAATTGGCTGCAGATAAAAGACAGTTTAACTAGATTTTAGGTGGAAAACTGGTATTCAATTATTAATTTATTTATTTGTTAGTTTTAATTTTAAAAGATTTTATTTTGGGTGGGTTTATAAGTTTTGCATTGGGAGTTTTATTGGAGGTACTATATTGGTGATGCAGGGTTGTCTTTGAGGGGTCATGTAAGTAAATACAAGTCAACAATTAGAGGTTGTTTGATCAGGTTTATTGAAGTTGGGAAATGTTTGGTCAAATATTAGGTTTTATTGGAGCCACATTAAGATTAGTTTTGTTTGCACTGGATTAGATTGATTGTGTTGGAGGGTAACTTAATGATACTTTATTTTTTATTGAGCACTTTTAATATGTCTACCTTTTAGCTTTGTGTAAAAAAAATGCACCAAGGCAAGCCAGTTGCTAGGAAAAACATATTAGCATGTATTACAATTGCTGTAGCATAATGTCTCCCTTAGAAATAGTGTCCCTATTACATACACTGTAGGTTTTGCTATAATATTGCATGGCATGTGCAAACCGCTAAAGATAGCAACAGGGTTGTCACTATTGCTCTCTGAGTCTAAAGTGGCTCTTTGATTAAAAGTGGCGGAGTTACTCACTGGAGTTCATCTACATCCACACTGCTTCTAATGCTACTTCATCTCATCTCTCTACAGGTAATGTCTTCTGCCTCTGTCTACCTGGCTGCTGTTAAATGTCCCTTTAATTCCTGTTTGAATCTCTGGTAATGTCTTCTGCCTCTGTCTACCTGGCTGCTGTTAAATGTCCCTTTAATTTCTGTTTGAATCTCTGGTAATGTCTTCTGCCCCTGTCTACCTGGCTGCTGTTAAATGTCCCTTTAATTTCTGTTTGAATCTCTGGTAATGTCTTCTGCCTCTGTCTACCTGGCTGCTGTTAAATGTCCCTTTTATTCCTGTTTGAATCTCTGGTAATGTCTTCTGCCTCTGTCTACCTGGCTGCTGTTAAATGTCCCTTTAATTCCTGTTTGAATCTCCGGTAATGTCTTCTGCCTCTGTCTACCTGGCTGCTGTTAAATGTCCCTTTAATTCCTGTTTGAATCTCTGGTAACCATTTGCTCTGTCTCCATATTGTCTACCTGTAATCATTTTATCATATACTTTGTATAATTGTAATGCATCCTGCCACCCCCCCCCCCCCTCTAATTTGCAAGTGTGTAACTCCTGGCTAGCCCAACTTCTTTTAATCAGCTGCACAAAATTATTCCATTACACTCGTTACTACATATTGCAAGCCATAAGCTCATTTGAGCCTTGGCTCTCTGAGTCTAAAGTGGCTCTTTGATTAAAAGTGGCGGAGTTACTCACTGGAGTTCGAAACTGGAGGTTGAAACTGCAGACCAACAGGTAAACTTAATAACTTAATAACTATACTTCTATACAATGCTCTCCATGTCTTTTCTGCTCTCTCTGTCTGCCCTTCTCCTAAAAATCACTGCATGTCCCTATAACAACAATCCCCACACTATCCACATCTCCCCCTCCCTTCTCTCATCCCCTATGCTGTCCTCTCATGAACTACTCTGTTTCCTTAGAAACACTTCCCCTCTAACTCTCCTGTGTCTAGTCATTCACGCTCCTACAAATCTCACTCTCACCTTCTGTCACTCTCACTGCTACTACTGCTTGCTGCTGGTGATGTCTTTCCTAACCCTGGCCCTGCAGCAATCACCACACTTTTACACTCTTGCTCCATCTCCCACTGCAAAAATTCTAGGTCACGCAATACCAACAATCTCATCTCCATTAACACACAGCGCCTATCCCCTCTCTTTTCTTGTGCCCTCTGGAATGCTCGCTTTGTTTGCAACAAACTTACAACTGTCCACGACCTGTTTGTTTCCAACACTTTTAACCTTTTAGCAATTACTGAAACTTGGCTATCTTCCTCTGACATTGCTTGCATTGATGCTCTCACTCATGGTGGTCTTCACTTTAGCCACACACCTAGGCCAGGTGAGAGACATGGTGGTGGTGTTGGCATCTTACTCTCCCCCTCCTGCTCATATCAGTACCTATCTCCATTTCCATCTCTCTCCTTTTTTTCCTTTGAAGTCCACTGCATCCGCCTGTTCGCCCCCCTCTCTCTCAGAGTGGCAGTTATCTATCGCCCCCCTGGACCAACCTCCCAATTCCTTGGCAACTTTGATGTCTGGCTTCCTCACTTTCTCTCTACAAATACACCTACCCTAATTCTGGGGGGACTTCAACATCCCTATTGACAACCCATCTGCCCCTGATGCCTCTAAACTTCTCTCACTCACTAACTCCTTCGGCCTCTCACAATCCACCCTATTTCCTAAACACTGTGATGGATACTTGATTGATCTGGTATTCTCCTATCTCTGCTGTCTCTCTGATGTTGCCTGTCAACCATTTTCCATCTCAGACCATCATCTGCTCACCTTTAATCCCCATATAGATGCTAAACCTACTTCCCCCTCTCGCCCCCACACCAGTAGAAATTTGCACACTGTGGACCATCCCCAACTCTCCAATCTTATTCATATACGCCTCTCCCACACTTCCATGATATACTGCCCTGACCTTGCTATAACCCACTATAACAATACTCTCTCCGCTGCACTTGACACTCTCGCTCCGCCCCAACTTCGCAAAGCCCCACATCGTCAGCTCTAGCCCTGGCACTCCCAACAAACACGCCACCTACAAAAATGCTCACGCACTGCTGAATGTGCCTGGAGGAAATCCCGCTCTGAACCTGATTTCCTGCACTATAAGTTCATTCTTTACTCTTACACCTCTGCCCTTTGCTTAGCTAAGCAAACATACTTCTGTTCTCTTATATCCACTCAATCTTCAAACCTTAAAAGACTCTTCTACATTTTTAACTCTCTCCTCTACCCACCTGCACCACTCCCATCATCTGCATTCAGTGCTCAAGACCTTGCTGACTATTTTTTCAATAAAACACTTGCCATCCGAAGAAACATCCCAACATAAACCTGCAATCTCCCAACTTCGCTCCCAGTCACCCCCTCTGCCACTCTCTGCACTCTCCTCCTAACCACTGAGAGTGAAGTGGCTTCCCTTTTGTCTTCCTCACACCTCACTTCCTGCCCACTTGACCCTATTCCTTCACATCTAATTCACCCTCTGTCTCCCACCCTCACTCTGGCTCTTGCTCACATATTCAACCTATCCCTTTTTACCGGCTAATTCCCTGCCTCCTTCAAACATGCTAAGGTCACCCCCATCCTCAAAAAACCCTCCCTTGACCCTTACTCCCCTGCAAACTACCGCCCCATATCACTGCTCCCGCTAGCTTCAAAATTCCTTGAAAAACTAGTTTTCGATCGCCTAACCCAATTCCTGTCCTCCAACTCATTGCTCGACCCCCTGCAATCTGGCTTCCGTCCCCAACACTCAACTGAGACTGCAATCACCAACGTTACTAACGATCTACTTTCTGCTAAAAACAAAGGCTACTACACTATACTCATCTTACTTGACCTCTCTGCTGCCTTTGACACTGTTGACCATCCCTTTCTCCTACGGACTCTCAGCTCTCTTGGGGTATGTGACACTGCCTTCTCCTGGATCCACTCCTATCTCTCTAACAGATCCTTCTCCATCTCTTTTGCTGGTGACTCCTCCTCTCTTTTGCCTCTGTCTGTTGGAGTACCTCAAGGCTCTGTCCTGGGTCCTCTACTCTTCTCTATTTACACTTCTTCACTGGGTAAACTTATCAACAGTTATGGCTTCAGCTATCATCTCTATGCTGATGATACCCAGATCCACCCCTGCACTCTCTCCTTCTGTCAATTTTCACATCAGTGACTGCTTATCTGCTTGACTCAAATCTGTCCTTCATTCCCCACATCTAATTGCTCTCTTCATTCTGCCGCAACCACCTATGCAATATCTCCAAAATTCGTCCGTTTCTAAGTGCTGAAACTACTAAACAGCTAATCCACTCCCTGGTAATTTCCCGACTTGACTACTGTAACAACTTACTAACTGGCCTCCTTCTCTCCCACCTCTCTCCCCTCCAATCCATCCTAAATGCATCTGCCAGGCGAATCCACCTCTCTCGATGCTCTGTTTCTGCTGCACCTCTCAGTGAGTCCCTTCACTGGCTCCCCATTCACAACAGAGTTAAATTCAAAATTCTCACCCTGACCTACAAAGCCCTCACCAATGCTGCCCCACCCTACCTGTCCTCACTTATTAACAAATATACTCCTGTCCGCCCCCTAAGATCCAACAATGACCTGCTTCTTGCGTCCTCTACCATCACCTCCTCTCATGCTAGACTACAGGACTTCTCTCGTGCGGCACCAACCCTCTGGAACGCACTTCCTCATGCTGTCAGACTTGCCCCTAACCTCTCCTCCTTTAAACGTTCCCTAAAGACCTTTCTGTTCAGGGAAGCTTATCACCCGACTTATTAACAAACTAACTTCACTTAACTAACAGTTGCCCTCTATCTCCTCACTAATATCATTCTCACCTTTGCAGTCCCCACCTCCTGTTTCCCATCCTCCTACCCATCTAGATTGTTCCCATGGGAATAGGGCCCTCAATTCCCCCTCTATTTTGTCTGTAAAATTTTGTCTTTTATCGTATTGTTTCTCAATTGTACTGTTATCCTTGTACCCATGGGCAGCGCTGCAGAATCTGTTGGCGCTTTATAAATAAAGTATAATAATAATAATAATATGTTGCAGCCCTATCACTATCAATAGTGACAAATGATATAGCATCTAGGCATTTGTCTTATCAAACTCTTCTAAATATTCTTTGTTATATATTCACATTGTAAGAATGTTATGTAATAACAAAGCAACATTTATAAATTCCCATGTAACTTACACAGAGCACTTTCTAAAAATTAAACCATGTGCTACTATCTCTAGTCTGTGATCTGCAGAGCTTATATTGTGTGCAACAACACTTAGCAAACACTCTGTCATCAGCCTTAGACTGTGAACTGCATCAAATAAATCTGAAAATCTAAAAAGTAATACTAAAAATTTAAATAATTAAGCAACTTTCTTTTTCGAAGAATCTGTTTCATTTGTAAATATAGTTAATAAGAGTTTAATTTCAAGTAAACAAAGAACAGTGGTCACCTTTTAACAAACCTTCAATTGGTTGACAATCTGCAATGTGAATATGTCCACTTTACTTTGAGTGGTTGGCCAATCTTCGGCCAAAAGTTATCAAAATGTAACCAGATGTCCTTGTCAAATTGGACGAGGAGATAAGTGATCTGTTAATAAGTTTGAAGCATTGACTGGCATGAATATCCAAAGTTATCATTGCTTCAACATAAAATTCCATTGGCTGATAAATACATGATACTGTATATTCTTTTTTGCAATCTCAGTCCTATTTTCTTATTTTTAATTAAGGATGTATGATACTCAGATCAAGGTTTATAGATTTGAACCAAGAAATGTCTATAAACTTGATCTATAATCATGTGAAATTATATAAACATCCAGATGGGAGATACTATAAACTTATGCAAAATGATATGGATGTGCATTGCTCTAATGTCTTCAATTATTATTAAAGGGCAACTGTAAGTAAATATTTTCTATGCCTGTTACTAACTAACTACCCCAAATACGCTTTTTATCAATAGCATTTCATTAACATATCTCTACCGTATAGCAGAAATCTTGTCTGCAAATGTAATTGTTTTCCAAACCCACTCCGTGGGTATCCTTTGCTCTGTACCAATCCGTTTACAATACCTAGGTTTCAAAATGGCGCTTTTAACACAATTTCATTGGTTTAAGTATTTTGAACACACAGTGCTGAAAATAGTGGGCAGGATAACGTGACATCATCGGGGAATAAAAGATATAACTTTTATAACGTTATGAAACTTCGTTTTGGAGAAAATATAGGTCAGTAGGTTTTAATTAATGTTTATTAACTTTAATATGTTAGTTGTTTGGCTTAAAAATTATAACAGAAAGTAATCCTTTAAGGAAGAGGCTTCCAATAGAGCTGTTAAGAAAACTGCATTCGTAAAGCCCAAAAATTAAGTTTACATGTTAGAAGGCTAAATTGATTTTTAAGTTCATATTTACTGTTTCAATGCTCAGATTTTAAATAATAAAAGTGCATGTTTTTAATTTAACATTTTTAAAGCTTTGATGAATCTACCCCCACAACACTACCTGTAATGTCACTTTGTGATGTCATTTAATATGCAAATTAGGGCCCATTATGACATTATTTTCAAAGTTGGCAGATCTGAGATGATCACATTAAAAAATATGAAAGTGGCAGTGAACAACATTCTGCCAGAACAGAACAAAACATGCATTACAGAGGTTATACAAAGAACTTTAATCTCTTGGCTGCCAGAAAGGTCTATAACGAATCGCTGCAAAACAACTTTGTGATGACATATCTGTTTGCTATTGGTTTATTGTGAATTGCTTCTGGTTTCATTATTATCTAAAAAAATAAAGAATAAATGTAATTCCGAATTCATTATGTCTTTCTTGTTTCAGATTCAGCAGTATAAAATCCACATTTTACAATATTTATCAATGATTTATATAAGAAGAGCTTAAGGATTATCTGGTCTAGATTCAATGTAACCCATTTGTAAAACTAATATATTGGGGAACAACTCTCTTCAACTTAAAAACTGCATAATTCACTACATTTTGTACCTGTTCCTCATCACAGTCGCAAGTTTTGAGTTTATCTCCATTATAATCTATATCTGTATCTATCTAGCAACACTTCTAGGCTCATAGAACAAATTCTACTTTAAAAGAAATCAACATCACAATAATGCCCACAAAACTTTACGGAAGAAACCAATAAAAAAAAAAACACTTCCTCTATAAAGCAGTTCGTTCTGACATATGCACAAAAGAAAAAAGTTAAAGAGAAATAAAAGAATTTGAAAAGAGACAACCTCTTTAGCTTTGAAATAGCGAGAGACAACTGCGATAAAAGAACCTCCTCAGATTCTAAATAGCAAGACACAACTGTGAAACAAGAAACTTATCAGCTTTGAAAATATTATTGAGCACCAGAAAGTAACTATATATGTTAATGGTGGGAATGCTCAATAAAAAATGGTGTAAGATGTAGTCAAGGCTTAATCAAATTCAAACATGGTCTTGACATAAAACAATGTCCCTCATCAACCACACAATAATCTGTTAATCTAGGCCTGGGGTGCTCAACTTTAGTGCTCCAGAGGATTTGGAACTACATTTCCAATGATGCTCAGATTCTGAGCATCAGCTGGCTAAGCATCATGGGAAATGTAGTTCTAAAACCTCTGGAGCACCAACGCTGAGCATCCCTGATCTAGGCCAATTAATTTGTGGCAACAGAATTAGTATACTAGTTTAAAAAATGTAATATTTTTATCGGGTACAATAATCAATGGATGGTAATAATGGTAAAATGTAAATCTAATCCTGATCATTTTCTAATAAACTTGGAAATGGGTCTCTCCTTACATCTATTTGAGTTCACAAAACCTAGTGAATCAAGGCTCATATACTGTATCTGCACAAGATAACATTTCTTATTGAAGAAAAAGATTTCAAAGTAATAGGTGGAATCGCATTTCCACAGACAAGTGTATTTATCTTTTTATGAAACAAAATTGATGTAGCATAATGGCAAATATGGGGTTAAAAGACTTTAACCTTTAGCACAGCATTTAAAAAAAAAAAGAGGCATTAAAATAATTTCAAGCTATGGTATGATTGCTGAATTTAGGTTTATTGCAATATAAATATACTGAATATAATGTTTCTGTAAACAAATCTGAATGAGCAATAAACCTAATCTTCCTTGAATGGATACTAAGTACTTGTGTGAGGTTTGAATATTTCTTTTGAGTAATCGACTTTATTTGTATATATTATTTTTCTTCTTTATCACTAAAATGAGCTGAGTGCGCTTTAAGTGGGGACGTTTAAACACTAATAGTTGACATGTAGGGATCACTTTGTATCACGCAGTGTCTGCTTTCTCCCCTGCTGTTGTGTAATCTCACATCTCATTTGCTGCCTGGCATTGCTCCATATCTCTCATTCCTCCTTGTATGTAGTAAACAGGCTTCCATTTCCTTCCTGCATATGCTGAGCTTGTGGATCTGTATGGACTCAATATGATTTGAGTGGTTATTGCTTATACTCTTATTTGCCTCATTTAGCTCTTTTGTCTGATAAGTACTATTTCTGCCTAGATAAGGGCACTTGTTACACATAATCTGATTTCTACATTCATTGAGAACAAAGTAGTAAAGAAAAAACTATCTGGTTCTACCTCATACAAGTTTTATTGTACAGAGATATTTGAGTCTTTCTACTATGTAATATAATAAAACAAACATATGATTCTACTGATGTTAGAATATATGGCTATTATTTTGCATATTGCAAATGACCTAGTGGCTTCTAGATATAAATGCCATGCCTCTTATTTCATAGCACTATGTGACTGCTTTTAGTTTGATACAACATTAATAAGACTAAGTGCAGGACCTCTGAGACCGGCCTATGCCAAGTTACTATAATCAATAAGTTCCTGGTGATTATTCCGCTTGCCAGGAGCTATCTCTGCTGGTCTGGAATAACTACCCATGTGAATGACTTGCTGGGAAATCACAGCTCCAAAACTAGATTGACCTGACAGCTTGTGAGCCCAGTAGTAGAGGATAAATAAGAAATGGACATATCCATAAGGAAGGAACAAAATAAAAAGATTTTATAGTAATTACTTTTTATGCTGGTTGTGTAAAGGAATGGGAGGGGGCGGCAAATCTCTCCAGACTTCATAACAAGGGTGCTATTTAGACATTTTTAAATATATTTTTTTTCTCACATTTATCACTAAACTTGCAATAATTGTACAATATTCTGGGTTTCTCATCACTCAACTACATTAGAAAAGATGCTTTCTTGAATATACAGTGTTATCCTGCTCTTGGCAAATGTAAGCCTCTATGTTTTATCAGAGAGAGAAGGAATGACAGCATTTCCTGGAACCCCAGGGGATATCAGGGATAAACTGCTGCAACTGGAGTCACTAACACATGGGAATGGGCAGACCTGCTCTTATTGCCATGTTGCCTTGTTCTCCAGGGCTGGTTAACTCACACTCTAAAGACAGGACTGTAGATTAAGCTTAGTAATTGTAGTTGCTATGAGCAGCTTGTTTGCCAATCTGACTCTGCTGGCACATGTATGGTGTGAAGAAGTTGTTGGTACACAATCTTCAAATGATCTGAAGTATAGAACTACTGTGTCACGGGTAAGGTTACATTTCTGTAAAGGAAAGGACCCTTAGGTTGGGAAGTGACTGTATAAACACTGCTCAAGAATGAAGGGTAAGGGCCATGATGTGATCAATTGAAAAATAGTTCAGGGAGAATGTAAGTTGTAGTCATAGAGCTGTCCAGAGGTTGGTAATGTGAGGGCAGTAAACACACAGAAAAATCATAATTCAAAGAAGAGTCCAAACCAAGGTCAACAACTATCAGGTAGAGTCACAGTCCAAAAGCAAGGTCAAAGACAAGCAGAAGTGGAAAGCAAGTGTCCAAGTAACAGTAATAACGATGTAGCGCACACTGGAGAAGATCGTATACACAGGCACTATAAAGAGCTGCTAAGGCCCTTAAGTAGCAAAGGAGCAGCCTCACTAACCTGCATCAGAATAGCGTGACCCAGGAGGAGGGCATCAGAATAGCGCAAATAGATTATGCACACTATAATCCCAAAGCCAGCTAACCACGAGCCGGCCACTCTTTATTCTACTGTACTGCAGCGCACTAAGGCAGCACGCACTGACATAATTAGCTACTCAATTAACCAACCTGCTCCTTTCCAAGGTAATACTGAGGAAATAGGCCATGTTGCAAACATGCTTTTTAATCTATTTTTTTTTTATATAAACATATACCCTTTAATATGCAAAAGATAGCATGTTTAAAGGGATATAAAAGTCAAAATTAAACTTAGTTCTGATAGAGCAGTTGTTTTAAGAGATTTTTCATTTTACTTCTATTATCAAATGTACTTAATCCTCTTGGTATCTTGGTATCATTTTTGAAATCACACCTGAATAGGCTCATGAGTAGCATTGCGCTATTAAGAGCTAGCTGGTGACTGGTGGCTATGCCCATATGCAGTTCACCAGATGTGTTCAGCTAAATCCAAGTAGTGCACTGGTTTACAATTTGTATAAACCTCTTTACAGGAGTTAAACACATAGTTATATGCAAGCAATAGTGAAATAATAAAATCCTCATTACACCATTTTCTTTTTGTACTTTTATACCCTATCTATTGCTGATCTTTCTTATGCATGACATCATTTTTTGAAGTATAAAGAACCTGTCTTTGTAAAACTCTTAAGAAAAGCAGTGATATGATGTATTGAGAATATATGAATTTACAAGTTGAAAATAATTGGATTTAGCACATTATGGCACCCCATGTACACATTTATATCCCAGCTTCATAAACGTATTGCAACTACACCCTTATAGGGGGGGGGGGGGTCCCTTTGAAATGGTATGTCAAGAATTAAATGGAATGTCAGGCTGCTTGCAGAGACAAAACTTCATAATAAATCATGAAAGTCATATAAAAATCAAACAATAACAGTGTGAATTTTACAGTTTACTAATTTATTCTAGAAATACATAAATATAAAAATGATCTCAATCCTTCAATGACATAATGTTGATATTTACATTCACAGATTAGAGCAGTGATCCATACAAACAAAACATTTCATTAAACATGTGGAAGCAGCTGGTTTCATGCCATGAATACATTATTGCTGTAATTTGTCATTCCTCTCACACAAAAGAAAATCTATATATATATATTTATAAAACAAAAGTAAATGTGATGGTGCACTAAAAAGGATAAAAGTCCCAGGTAATCACGGTGGTAATGCTCAGCAGGTGAACCTCAGGGGAAAAAAGGAGAAACACATATAGTAAAGTTCTGTGGTTAAGTGAAATTTATAGCAGAACCAGAAACAGTACTCACATTGTCTACAGCTTCAATATCAAGCTCTAGATATACAGGCACAAGAAGTTCCTAATAGGAGGCAAGGCAAAGAACGATGTTCCAGCTCCAAAGAATGAATCAGAAGTGGTTAGAAAGTATAATAATTTATTTAAAAACAAGTCACAAGGCATATAAAACGAGACTATCCCAATCATAGACTACTGCAAGCAAAAGACTGTGTATATCACAATGTCCAATGAATGCTCTGTAAGTCCGGTAAGGAAAAAGGCTCTGCCCCTTTTGTGATGTCACTACGCTCTGACGTACGTTTCGCCAATCACAGCTTGGCTTTTTCAAGGATGACTTCAAGATGGTCCTCTTGACCATTTATAGTTGTAACTCCACTTCTGATTGGGTCCTGGGTTCTTATACAGGTATTTAGAGAGAGTCCTCATGTCTTATTGATTCAATTAAGAAAAATATTTTTGCCATATAGCAAAAATGCATATAATATAAATATTATCAAATACAATACATTTATACATGATTAACAAACATAAAAATTAAATAAAGCATTAAATAAAACCTTAACATTTTTTGAAATCAACATGAGAATCGAAGCTCTCTCTGTCTTAAGGGTTCATAAAAAAAGCTACATTTATGTCTTACCATCCTGAGCTAACAGAATAGTTCTAAAGCTGTAGGTTTCTTACTTATATTAGTAATTATTTATGTTATACAGGATGATTTATAAAGTTAAAAAAAGTTAAAAACTAAAAATTATTTCAAACCTGTAGATGTCAATAGCTAAATTAGACAGTTGTCATCTTTACAATTGGCTAAAAAAATATCCCCAAGAGCCAAATAAGCAGACTGCAAAGAAATTGCAATGACAATAGTGTTTTTTTTATGAATGATCACTTTAAAAGGAAACATAACTGTGATCCTAAACACATAATATTACATTTGGGTATTCAAAAGGCCAAATTGCATTGGTAGATTGGAAATTAAATTCCCTATAGTTTAAATAAAGATTTTTAATTGCATCATTTTTTGGAAGAATATTTTTCTCTGGTCAAATTTACTCAACGCCTTTAGCTTGTCTCATGACAGGCACCTAATTATTTTAAAACATGAGGACATTGGTTCACTTCCAGATAGATGCTATTTTCAAAATTTTTGTTTACACAATCAATTGTGAATATGAGTAGAAAGTCTATAGTTTAACCCCTTAATGACCACAGCACTTTTCCATTTTCTGTCCGTTTGGGACCAAGGCTATTTTTACATTTCTGCGGTGTTTGTGTTTAGCTGTAATTTTCCTCTTACTCATTTACTGTACCCACACATATTATATACCGTTTTTCTCGCTATTAAATGGACTTTCTAAAGATACCATTATTTTCATCATATCTTATAATTTACTATAAAAAAAAATATAAAATATGAGGAAAAAATTGAAAAAAATACACTTTTTCTAACTTTGACCCCCAAAATCTGTTACACATCTACAACCACCAAAAAAACACCCATGCTAAATAGTTTCTAAATTTTGTCCTGAGTTTAGAAATACCCAATGTTTACATGTTCTTTGCTTTTTTTGTAAGTTATAGGGCAAAAAATACAAGTAGCACTTTGCTATTTCCAAACCATTATTTTTCAAAATTAGCGCTAGTTACATTGGAACACTAATATCTTTCAGGAATCTCTGAATATCCATTGACATGTATATATTTTTTTTTAGTAGACATCCCAAAGTATTCATCTAGGCCCATTTTGGTATATTTCATGCCACCATTTCACCGCCAAATGCGATTAAATACAAAAAATCGTTCACTTTTTTACTAATTTTTTCACAAACTTTTGGTTTCTCACTGAAATTATTTACAAACAGCTTGTGCAATTATGGCTTAAATTGTTGTAAATGCTTCTCTAGGATCCCCTTTGTTCATAAATAGCAGACATATATGGCTTTGGCGTTGCTTTTTAGTAATTAGAAGGCTGCTAAATGCCACTGCGCACTACACGTGTATTATGCCCAGCAGTGAAGGGGTTAATTATGGAGCATGTAGGGAGCTTTTAGAGATACTTTTAGCTTTAGTGTAGTGTAGTAGACAACCCCAAGTATTGATCTAGGCCAATTTTGGTATATTTCATGCCACCATTTCACCGCCAAATGCGATCAAATTAAAAAAAACGTTACATTTTTCACAATTTTAGGTTTCTCACTGAAATCATTTACAAACAGCTTGTGCAATTATGGCACAAATGGTTGTAAATGCTTCTCTGGGATCCCCTTTGTTCAGAAATAGCAGACATATATGGCTTTGGCGTTGCTTTTTGGTAATTAGAAGGCCGCCAAATGCCGCTGCATTTCACACGTGTATTATGGCTAGCAGTGAAGGGGTTAATTATGTAGCTTGCAGGGTTAATTTTAGCTTTAGTGTAGAGCTCAGCCTCCCACCTGAAACATGAGACCCCCTGATCCCTCCCAAACAGCTCTCTTCCCTCCCCCACCCCACAATTGTCCCCGCCATCTTAAGTACTGGCAGAAACTCTGCCAGTACTAAAATAAAAGCTATACTTGGGCTTTTTTTTGTTTTTTTTTTGCATATTTACATATGCTGCTGTGTAGGATCCCCCTTAGTCCCCAACCTCACTGATCCCCCACCAAACAGCTCTCTAACCCTCCCCCTCTGCCTTAATGGGCGCCATCTTGGGTACTGGCAGCTGTCTGCCAGTACCCAGTTTAGTAACAAATGTGCCTTTTTTTTAAAAAAAATTCCCTTTTCTGTAGTGTAGCTTTCCCCCCCCCCCAAGACCATCCCCCCACCCCTTCCGGATCCCTTAGCTGTTTATTTGTAATATTTTAAAACTTTTTATTTTAACTTTTAACAGCCTTATTTTTCTGTAGTGTAGCGGTTCCCTCCCGCTCCCGCCCCGTGCACGCGCCCGCCCGCCGCCCCCCGTGCACGCGCGCGCTCCCGTGCGCGCTCCCGACGGTTCCGCCCCCGATCCCGCCCCCCTTCTCTCCACTCGGCACATCGATGGCCGCCCACCCGCCTCCCAGACTTGCTCCCACCCACCAACGATACCGGCCACCGATGTCCGGTGCAGAGAGGGCCACAGAGTGGCTCTCTCTGCATCGGATGGCCAAGGGGGGTTATTGCAGGATGCCTCCATATCGAGGCATCACTGCAATAACCGGAAAGCAGCTGGAAGCGAGCAGGATCGCTTCCAGTTGCTTTCCAGACCAAGGACGTACGCCACACGTCCTCGGTCATTAACTGTATTTTTTTTGTGGACTTGTGGCGTACGTCCTTGGTCATTAAGGGGTTAATGACTGTCTTGTTAGCTTAGGATGCTAACACATAGATTTAGTCTTTTTATGAACCCTTAAGACCGAGGTCAATTCCCATATTATTCTCAAAGATTTTAAATTAATTTTGAATTGAATTACTAATATTCTCCTATGGTTATAATCACTTAATGCCTTTGGAAATTTTCATAAATTCAAATAGGCTATTTGGCTATGACAGTAATATAATAATAACTTTTTAGGACATTGGTTCGATTCCAGGCAGATATCACTTAATAAATCATCCTGTATAACATAATTAATTGCTAATATCAGTAAGGAACCTATTGTTTTAGAACTGTTCTGTTAGCTTAGGATGCTAAGACATAAATTTAGCTTTTTTATGAACTCTTAAGACAGAGGTTCGATTCTCTGTTGATCTAAAAAAATGTAAAGGTTTTATTATGCTTTATTTAATTTTTATGTTTGATAATCATGTATAAATGTATTGTATTTGATAATATGTCTATTATATGCATTTTTGCTATATGGCAAAAGTATTTTTCTTAATTGAATCAATAAGACATGAGGACTCTGTCTAAACACCTGTATAAGAACCCAGGACATAATCAGAAGTGGAGTTACAACTATAAAAGGTCACCAGGACCATCTTGAAGTCATCCTCAAAAAAGCCAAGCTGTGATTGGTGAAACGTACGTTGGAGCGTAGTGACGTCGCCTTGTTCCTTACCAGACTTACAGAGTATTCATTGGACATTGTGATATGCACAGTCTTTTGCTTGCAGTAGTCTATGATTGGGACAGTCTCCTTTTGTATGCCTTGCTTTTAAATAAATTGAAGTCATAAACAAATACAACACATAGGGTATGCCCCAAAACATTTACAGATAAGTGTATGCACAGTATAATTAGAAAGGTATGGCAGAAAAAAACATGTAGAAAAAGCATTATGTATCCATATATCTCAAGCGTTATTATAAAATTTGGGCTATCTAAAGGGAGACTTCAGTTTTATAATAGAATATCATAAATGTAGTATAAACAAAAATGGACCTCTCTGTGCCATATAAAAAGTAAATTAGGGTATCTATTCAAATAAGATTAGGGCCAGGAAGGAGTTAGCTCTATAGTTTTATGGGGAGGGGGAATGCAGCGGGCGAGAGCCGCTCAAAATAGAGTAGGGGGAGTGGAGGGCGTAGCCAGTTAGCATGTCGAGTTTGTAAATGCACTGGGATCTCAGAGCTTTCAAGTACACTACTAATGGAGGTATCCTCTATTTACGCCATGAGTAAATTTAAGCTAGGGTATGTAAAAGTAAGGGTAGCTTCCTATAAAGGATACGAACAGGGGGAGATATTTATATATATGAAGAGCAGAGGACTGCTACATGAGCCCCTCTCCTGGGGAGATGCCAGCTATAGGCGATGTGGGTAAAAGGAGTAGGGGTATGACCCACAGGTAATAAATGCCGGCGGGAAAGGGAGGAGAGGGGTCAGATGGAGGTGATAGATGAGTGGGTATAAATGTAAAATAATACCACTAGTGGGGGATTTCCCTGCATGTGCTGAGAAGGCAATGTCCTGAAAAAGCTATGTATCCCTCACATACAAGCCTATAAGAAGCTAGTGTAAACATAAAATATATAACAGTATTAAGGGTAGATTGTAGTATGTTTTGTCCTTATAAAGTTATGGGGCTGTTAGAACCATACTAAATATAAAATGCAGATAGAAGCGCATAGGCGTAGGAGGTTGTTACAAAGTAGTATGCAGAGGCACTATGACCATTTGAGTATAATTCACATAAACTTGTCTATTAGGGAAAACCAGAGCATATATTAGTTACTGATAATATAGATTTGGACTCTACAATTTGTACTAAGTGTAGGACTTGAAACTCTGAAGATTCCTATAGATAGAGCACATGAAAAGCTACTCTGAGAACTGCATAACCATGACAGTTGTGTTGAGTTCTGGGCCAAATATGAAAATTAGAGAAATTATATTTACAAGAGCCACCCATAGGGAGCTAAAAGGTGACGCTTGATAGCTAAAATTTTAAAAGTTGAGCTAACTTGAATAAATTGGGCTTTATATTAGGATAGTAAGTGCTTGTGCTATAGTATAAGGACTGTAATCGTTCCCTATAGGGTTATTAAGAGCCCTCCTATGGGTAGGATCTGGTTTAGCTGTGTGAAACGCCAAATAATAGGTTTGTAAATATGAGAGAAGCATATATAGGCGTATAACAAATATGGGGAAGAGAAATCAATAAAATATTTTGATGAACGGTAAACTCCAATACAAGCTAATTACACTAGAAGTTCTAACTAACTCCAATTCTCATAGCATGTAACAAGCAGAGAAACAAGTATAAAGTACAGCTCAAATGCACAGCAATACATGCATGAAAATATATCAACAAACAGTGCAATCCCAGAACAGACCTAGGGGAGAGTATGGTAATCACACTAGAAAAATGTGCAGTTAATACTAAACTAACAATGCATATATAAAGCTGATGACCGGTATTAACACTTAAAATAATACACAATAAACTGGCATTCAATGATCAGCGTAGCATTAAACTGCAGACAGTGGAGATAGCTTCGGTTATTATGGGGCCATCTCTGAATATCACATGTTAAGGTTAGGTACCTAATACAAAGACCGGCTTGCTAACCGATACCTTCCCTGGCATTATATAAGTGAGCTTACGGTTGATAGTCCTGAGAGAAGGACGATATTCCCCAGTGCCCGTCAAAAGTGTGAAGTGCAATGGAGGGGCTGTGAAGTTATATACTAACTTGAAACTTAAATATAATAAAGGGCAACTCTGCAAGAATCTGCTAATATGGGAGATAGAGTAATCTTCAACAAACAACATGATATGGTAAGAACATTAAATTGAACAATGCACTTATATGAGTGAAAACTGGTTATACAAAAACAGGGTATATTCAGCACATTATGCGGAGGCGTTAACAGCACTAAATATGTCTTATAGCGTGAGATAGGCATATATATAAAAGAAAAAAAAAAGAAAAAAAACTGACACACAATAAGAGGCAATGCTTAGACAAACAATATTAGCATGAACTGTGAGCATAAAATAAACCTGAGTTATATAATGTCCAGGAGACTATAGATCTGAAAAGGAACCAGCTTGTCCTCATTAGTAATGCAAAAAAGTCTTCAGCTAACCCACACCACATTTATTCAATTTGCTTCTATGTTCGAATATAAGCTCCCTGCTGAATTCATATATTGTGCAGACTGCATGGCTAGGGTAGTCACCCACTCCGGTGGAAAACCTCATGGCTCTGGACACATAGCGGTGTGAATAGGTGCTGAGAAAATGGTCATGGCGCCAATTGCATGGTCTCTTCCGCCCAACCAGTCCTTGTCCCCTGCTTGCTTGAAAATTATGCCGAGAACCCTCCTGCACCTTCTGAGCCATGACAATCCGATCAACAACCCTCCTTGCTTTAGATATGGTGTTACGGCATGACAGGAGGTCAAGTGCACCATCCTGAATGTCGGCCAGAAAAGAGTCAGAACAAGGTCTACCCACTGTGTCATTGCGGCAGATCCTGCTGTAGGAAATGTACTCCTCAGCTTTCTCTTAGGTGGTGTAGTCTGCAGTTCGATCTCGAACTCTCCAGTCAGCAATAGACACTTCTGTTTTGAGTCTTCTGTAGGTGACATGATTCCTACATCCGCTTGTGGCAGCGTGTCGTGTAAAGTAGCGATCACTCCATAACAGCCATTTTGGGCGTGCAGAGATCTCCACTCCAATTTGGATTACTGATAGTTTGCATGAGATCTGCAAATTGTCTGCTCATCTGCTGTTCATAAGAAGCAATTGTATCTGGTTAGCCTCCTTCATAATAAAGTTTGCATGCAGGCGTTCCGCTGGATCAGAAGAGTAAGTCTGTAGTGGATGTTTATTGCCGTAGTCGGTCAGGCCCGCTTCAGAAAAGAGTGCTATAAACATAGGCGTATACAAGATAACATTTATATGATCAAATGTGTAGAGGGCCCTGCCAAGAGTTGCACTATTGTCGTCAGCTCTTATAAAGGTGACCTAGAAACAGTTTGGCTCATAGGCTTACATGCTAAGGGGTTCAAAAAAGCAATTGAGTTAGGAAAGGTTAGTGTAGGCTGTATGCATCCTCGAATAGTAGAGTCTTTAGGGAGCGCTTGAAGCTTTCAAAACTAGGGAAGAGTTTTGTGGAGCGGGGCAGAGAGTGTGAGGATTCCACTCCTGGTTTTACAGGTATTCCACTCATCCTGCAATTACCTATTCTCACCTGCCTATATAACTCTTCGGCCACGCCCCAAACAAGTGCTTAGTTATTGAGATTAGGTACTAAGCTCTTGAGCATTCGTTTGTGTTTTTCAAAGTATTATTACTTTATCTAGCTATCATTAGTTCCTTACGTGGATTACAAATAACCCTGCTGCAGCACGGGTTTCTTTCTCCCACTACCTTGAACAACAAAGCCGAATTGTGTGTTTGGTGAAACCGTAACTACTTCTACCTGTTACCTGGAAGTTTTACTAACACTGCATCAAGAGACAGCACTTGTTCCAGATGCTCCCAAGGACGAAGGGAATATAATCAGCGGTACCGCCGCTCATACAGTAGAAGGAACTTTAGTCTCCTGCTGAAAAAGATCATTAGCATAAGCAGAGTTCTCAGCAGCCTTACAGTTAAGTTAACAAGATTAACACTCCGGACCTGTAAAGGGTTAACTTGTGTAAGGTCAGATCGCTCTCGCTATTGTGACGACACCCGTAGTTTGCTACGCCCATACTTGGACTGTCAGTTTTCTGTGAAGAGGTAAGAGCGAGAGTGCTACACTAGGACTCAGCTGTTCCATTCAGTACTTATACCGAGTCAGTATTCATATTACTGTGCTGCCTTCCCTTCCTGCCACGCATATAAGTCAGTGATACTAGTAACTAACTATGAGAACTGTGTTTTTAATAAGTAAGAAGCCTCTCAGAATTGCTATTCCAGGCAATATTTACAAATTTCTCTAAAGTGTTATATACGGCTCACAAGGAAAACATCCTGGAATCTACAAAATAAACTCATCACTTTAACACTCAGTCTATGCTGTTATAATAGCCTGAAATAAAAGTGAAAAAAAACATAAATTTATATTTTGCTCTCGCAGTTGAGATCCTCATACTAAGAAGACCTTATATAATAACTAAGCCATTAAACATAATAGATCCAGCGAAGCTACCCAATTTCGTCTATAATTTGTCCCAAAGAGTGGACCAGCTTAGTCAGGAACTTAGGGAGCTACAAATAGAAAAGGAAACTCTCAGAAAAGTCATAAGAGATACTGCTGCTACCAAACAGACACCAATGGACCACACCCCAGAACCACACATAGCTCCTCCGGAATTCTTTTCTGGCGATAGACGCCAATACCGCCATTTCAAAAATGCTTGCCTATTAACTTTCAACCTCAAGCCAAAAACATATCCAAATGACAACATAAAGGTTCTAACAATTATCAGCTATCTGAGAGGTGAACCTCGTATCTGGGCAGATACGCTCTACGAAACCAGAAATCCCATACTCTCTAACTTATACAACTTTCTGGAGGTTATGGATGAGTTGTACTCTGAGGCCAACCTGCAATACACCGCAGAGAGAAAGATGAGAAAACTCAAACAAGGGAGTCGTCCTGTAGAAAGTTATATAACTGAGTTTAAGCAATACTCTATTGATTCTCAATGGAATGCCATAGCGTTAAAGAACCAGTTCAGGCTTGGTCTTTCTGATGCAGTTAAAGACAAGCTTGCATGCACCGACCTTCCTGATATGCTCAAAGCGTTAATGAAGCTCTGCAGCCAGATCGACAGGAGGCTCAGGGAGAGGAATCTGAATGTCAACAAAGTGAACCTACCTACAAGAAGGTTAATATCCCCTACCAGTCGCCCTCTACATCTCAGAGTTCTACACAGAATAGTACAGAAGCAATGGATATCAGCTTCTTCAGGGGCCCTCTAACACCTGAGGAAAGATTGAGAAGAAAGAACAATGGGCTCTGCATGTATTGCGGTTCCTCCTCCCATTCAGTGAAGGAATGTCCTTCCCTATCAAGAAGCAAGAACAGTAAGTGCAAAACTAATGTATCTTCCTTAATCATACATAATAAACCACTTCACTGTTCATTATTCCTGTCTTTACAGTGGGAAAACAACCATAAGACGATAAAGGTCATCCTGGACACCGGAGCTCAGGAAAACTACATAGATAAAGCGTTTGTGTTTGAAAATAAAATACCTATAATGAAAAAGTTGTCTCCTATTTCTCTCCATGTAGTCGATGGTACTGAAATTTCATCTGGTCCTATAACACACCACACTATACCTCTCTCTACGGTTACATTGAATTCTCATCATGAATACATTAGCTTTGATATCATCTCCACACCACTGTTTCCAGTAGTGTTAGGACTAAAATGGCTACAACTCCATGAACCACACATTAACTGGAAAACATTACAGACACAACTCAATTCAGATTATTGTTCACAGTCTTGTTATAAGAATACATTACTTTTATCCACCACCTCCACAGATGCAGTCACATCCACTATTCCTGAGGTTTACAGTCACTTCTCAGAAGTATTCAGTAAAAAGGAGGCTGATGCGCTTCCCCCTCATCACTCTTATGACTGCCCTATCGAGCTGAAACTGGATCTACACCTCCTGTTGGGCATTTGTACCCTCTTTGCCAGCCAGAACTGGAGCACCTAAAATCATACCTGGATGAAAACTTAAAAAAAGGCTTTATTAGCCCCTCCGTCTCTCCTGCAGGAGCTGGGATCTTCTTCGTCCGTAATAAAGATCAGTCTTTGAGACCCATCATAGATTTCAGACAACTTAACAAGATCACCATCAAGAACAGGTACCCTCTTCCCCTCATTCCGGAACTCATTGAAAGACTTCGACATGCTACCATCTTCACGAAGTTAGACTTGAGGGGTGCTTATAATCTCGTACGCATCAGAGAGGGGGATGAGTGGTTGACTGCTTTCTGAACAAGATATGGGCTCTTTGAATATCTAGTCATGCCTTTTGGATTGACTAATGCACCTGCAACTTTCCAGTTCTTCGTAAACAATATCTTTCATGATCTCCTGGACACCTGTGTAGTTGTTAACTTAGACGACATTCTAATTTACTCCCCTGATCTCGAAAGTCATACCAAAGATGTAAGTTGGGTCCTTGCTAGACTCCAAGTGCATAGACTCTATGCCAAATTAGAGAAATGCATTTTTCATACAGATGAAATAGAGTTTCTGGGTTATTACATCAGTCCCCGGGGAATTAGAATGCAAGAAAATAAAGTGGATGCAGTTAAGTCTTGGCCAGTGCCTACCAATAGGAAGGATCTTCAAAAATTTCTCGGTTTCAGCAACTACTACAGGAAGTTTATCCACAATTTCTCCAAACTTGCTAAACCGCTTACCGAACTTACCAGTCCCAACTGTCGTTTCCAGTGGTCAAAAGAGGCATCTGAAGCTTTTACTCATTTGAAAACTTCCTTCTCATCAGCACCTGTGCTAAAGTACCCAGACCCCAACCTGCAATACGTACTGGAGGTGGATTCCTCAGATTATGCTCTTGGGGCAGTCCTATCTCAAAGGAAGAGTCCTCAAGATCCTTTACATCCTATCGGCTTCTTTTCCAAAACAATGTCCCCTCCAGAGATTAATTATTCCATAGGCGACAAAGAATTTCTCGCTATTAAACACGCTTTTGAGTTCTGGAGACACCTCTTGGAGGGTGCTAGTAGTCCCATTATCATCTACACGGACCACCGGAATTTAGAATTCCTCCAAAAGAATAAAACCTTATCTTCTAGGCAAGTAAGGTGGAGCCTTTACTTCAGTCATTTCGACTATCACATAATGTACAGACCTGGAACAAAAAATGGAAAGGCAGATGCCCTATCGAGGAGAGACCCCAGACCTACACTTGAACAGCATCCATCATCCATTATATCTAAAGAACGCTTCCTAGGCTTACTCCCTATTCCTAACAAGGACTTACAAGCAGCTTTAGCGTCTGACATCCACATACCAGTACAAGACTTAACATTTCATGATAATGTATATTATCACGGTACGAATTTATATGTTCCTGAACAACTAAGGAAAGAAGTGATCAAGCAACACCATGACCCACCTTTATTAGGACATCAAGCGTACTAAGGATCTGATCAGCAGAACATATTGGTGGCCGTCCAAGGATAACTCCATAAAGGAGTACATTCAACAGTGCTCTATCTGCATCGTTTCCAAACCCGAAAGAAAGCCACCATACGGGCACCTTATCCCATTAGAGCCCCTGAGAATTCCTTGGTCGCATCTTGGTATGGACTATATAGTCGACTTACCTCCAAGTTCTGGGTTTAATACCATCTTTGTGGTCATTGACCACCTAACCAAAATGGCTCATTTTATTCCTTACGAAAAGGTACCTACTTCTCTCCAAACTGGACAGTTGTTTATTGATAATATTGTCCGTTATCATGGCCTCCCATCTATAATAACCACTGACAGAGGTGCCCAGTTGACCTCAAGGTTTTGGAAGGCCCTCACTGAATCGCTGAAGACTGAACACAGATTAAGCACTGCTTTTCATCCTCAAACGAACGGTCAATCAGAGAGGGTGAATCAGTGGTTGGAGCAATACCTCCATTGCTATTGTTCTTATCATCAATCAGATTGGGCGAAGTATCTGACCACAGCGGAATTCGCATACAATAACACCCTTAACAGTTCCACAAAATTAACTCCTTTTTTTGCTAATTATGGCTTTAATCCACGATTCTCTCTGCAAACTTAATCACCGAAAACACTCCATCAGTTGATGAATTTACCCAAAAACTTGCGGAAAATCATCAACTTCTACGACAAAACATTCGTCTAGCTCAGGATTATCAGAAGAAATTCTATGACTTGAGGCGTAGACCATCCCCCTCATACCAAGTGGGAGATATGGTTTGGCTCTCAACAAAGAACATCAAAATGCATCTCCCGAGTAAAAAAACTTGCTGGATTGTTTATCGGCCACTTTAGTATCAAAAAAATTATCAATTCCAATGCTGTCAGACTTCCACTTCCACCAACTTTAGCCATTCATCCGTCTTTTCATGTTTCCCTACTGAAGCCCTTTTCTGGCAATCGTGGTGTGAAACCACTTCTTCCTCCTGCTCCTGTTCTTCTGGACTCTGACACTTTTGAGGTGCAGGATCTTCTCGACTCTAGGCTAATGAAGGGTGAATTACAATACCTTGTAAGGTGGAAAGGTTTCTCTCCAGTTGATGACACCTGAGAATCACACTCTCATCTCAACGCTCCAAAGCTTGTATCTCGTTTTCACAGGTGTTACCCTCATAGACCCAAACATCAAGCCGTGGACGGCTGATCTGAGGAGGGGGGTATGTGAGGAGTCCATTCCTGGTTTTACAGGTATTCCACTCATCCTGCAATTACCTATTCTCACCTGCCTATATAACTCTTCGCCACGCCCCAAACAAGTGCTTAGTTATTGAGATTAGGTACTAAGCTCTTGAGAAATCTTGTCCTACACGGCCAGGAAATGCTCACACCTAAGGTCCTGTCGAGGGCAGACCTTGGGTGGTTTATCCTCATCCCCGGAACCGCTTAAGGAGAAACCTTTGGTCACGGTTGTCCTTTCCTGGGTGGACTCCTCCATAGTCACTCTTGTTGACTCCGGTGCTGCGGGCTATTTCATTGACAGTGCTTTTGTATCAAAGCTTGCTATTGAGGCCATTGATGGCAGGCCCCTTCAGCCCGCACTCATTACTCACAAAACTGCTCCTTTGTCCATGGCTGTTGGGGCTCTCCATTTTGAAACCCTCCAGTTCCAGGTGATAAACTCTCCGCATTTTCCAGGTGTTCTGGGTTATCCCTGGCTCCAAAAGCACAATCCCAGTCTCGACTGGCGCAGGTCCGAAATATTGTCGTGGTTTCCGCAATGTATTTCCACTTGTCTACGGAAACCAGTTAAAGTATTGTGCACTTCTTTGGTATCTCAATTGCCAGAGGAGTACCAAGAATTCCTAGACGTGTTTGACAAGGTGCATGCCGGTACGTTGCCTACTCACCGGTCTTAAGATTGTGCCATAGACCTGCAACCCAGAGCCATTCCTCCTCGGGGCCGGGTGTACCCTCTGTCTGTTGCAGAGAATTGTGCTATGGAGGAGTATGTTGCCGATGCTCTGTGGCGGGGGATCATCTGCAAATCCTGCTCTCCTGCAGGGGCTGGCTTCTTCTTTGTGATGAAAAAGGGTGGCGAGTTAAGACCATGTATCGATTATAGGGGTCTTAATCGTCTTACCATTAAGAATGCTTACCCTATTCCGCTTATTACGGAACTCTTTGACCGCCTCAAGGGAGCTATGGTCTTTACTAAACTTGATTTGAACGGAGCGTACAATCTCGTTAGGATTAAGGAGGGCCACGAATGGAAAACAGCATTTAACACCAGGAGCGGGCATTATGAGTATCTTGTAATGTCCTTTGGCCTATGTAATGCTCCTGCTGTTTTTCAGGAATTTATTAATGATGTCCTATGAGATATGTTGCAACAGTGTGTTGTGGTGTACTTAGACGACATTCTCATACACTCACCCACACTTGAGGCTCATCGTTCTGATGTTACATGGGTTCTTCAGAGACTACGTGAGAATGGCCTGTTTTGTAAACTCGAGAAATGTGAGTTCCATCAGACTCAAGTAACCTTCCTAGGTTATGTTATCTCCGTTGCAGGGTTTTCCATGGATCCTGACAAGTTATCTACAGTTCTGCAGTGGCCTCGCCCAGTTGGTCTTCAGTTTATTCAACATTTTTTTGGGGTTCGCAAATTACTATGGAATGTTTAATAAAAACTTTTCTTCCTTGGTCAAACCTATCACAGACATGACCCGTAAAGAGAATGATCTGCTCCATTGGTCACCTACTGCCATTAAGGCTTTTGATAGTCTTAAGACTGCCTTTGCTGCCGCTCCAGTTCTGGCTCATCCTAACCCTGTCCTGCCTTTCATTCTAGAGGTTGATGCGTCTGAGACTGGAGTAGGTGCCCTCTTGTCTCAACGTCCTACGCCTGACGGTTCCTTGCATCCGTGTGGTTTCTTCTCTAAGAAATTGTCTCCAGCGGAGTGCAATTATGAAATTGGCGACAGGGAATTACTTAAGGAATGGAGGCATCTTCTCGAGGGTACTAGCATGCCAGCGCCACAAGAATTTAACTTACCTATCTGAAGCAAAACGTTTGTCGCCCCGACAGGCCAGATGGGCGCTATTTTTCTCATGGTTTAATTATGTGGTCTCCTACCTGGCTGGTAGTAAGAGCGTTAGGGCTGATGCCCTCTCTCAACAATTTTCGCCTCTGTCCAAGGAGGAGTCTCTACCTACTCCTGTTATACCTCCTGACCATATTTTGGCTACCATACATACTAATTTGACTTCTCCCTTGGGGGAGAAGATCCTGGCTGCACAAACCAATGCACCTTCTGAGAAACCTAGTGGTAAGTGTTTTGTTCCTAAGAATCTTTGAACTAAACTTTTGCACACTTACCACTATCCTAAAGCCGCAGGTCACCCAGGCAAGAACTAAATGACTTGGTCTGTCACTCAACAATTCTGGTGGCCAGGTCTTCGTTCTGATGTTGCTGCGTATGTTGCCTCCTGCTCAGTTTGTGCACAGAATAAGACTCCTCGTCATCTTCCTGTGGGTCTTCTTCAACCTATTGCTTGGTGAGCGTCCTTGGACACATCTTTCCATGGACTTCATTGTCGAGCTCCCTGTTTCCAATGGCAATACTGTTATCCTTATGGTGGTTGACCGTTTTTCTAAAATGTCACATTGCATTCCCTTGATGAAGCTGCCTACCGCTCAGGAGCTTGCTTCAATTTTTGCCCAGGAGGTCTTCCATTTACATGGGTTACCCAAGGAGATAGTGTCGGACCGGGGTAGCCAGTTTGTCTCCAGATTTTGGCATTCCTTTTGTGCTCAAATGGGGATCCAGGTTTCCTTCTCCTTGGCATATTACCCTCAATCCAATGGGGCTGCTTAACGGTCATATCAAGCTCTGGAACAGTTCCTCCGTTGCTATGTCTCAGATCACCACAATAATTGGTCTGAACTGTTACCTTGGGCAGAGTTTGCTCATAATAGTGCTATTAATGCTTCCTCCAAGTTATCCCCGTTCATGATGAATTATGGGTTTCAACCATCCTTGTTGCCTGATTCATTCATGTCTCAGGGTATTCCGGCTTTGGAGGAGCATCTCCGGCAACTCCGTTCCACGTGGAGGCATATTCAGGATTGCCTTCATCGCTCTATGCAGTGCCAAAAGTTCCAGGCTGATCGTAGGCATCTGCCTGCACCTTCCTACAAGGTTGGTGAGAGAGTTTGGCTGTCCTCCTGCAACTTGAACCTTCGTGTGCCTTCCAATAAATTGGCTCCCCGTTATGTTGGTCCTTTTCGAATACTCCGACAGGTTAATCCTGTGGCCTTCGCTCTTGATCTTCCTCCTACTATGCGCATCTCCAATGTTTTTCATGTCTCCCTCTTGAAATCCTTGGTTTGTAATTGGTTTACCACTGTGTTGCCTCGTCCCCGTCCTATCTTTGTATACAACCATGAGGAGTATGAGGTCAGCAGCATTATTGACTCTCGTATGTCCAGGGGCCGTGTACAGTATTTGGTTCATTGGAGGGGCAACGGTCCGGAAGAGCGTTCTTGGGTTCCCACCTCTGATGTTCATGCTCCCGCCCTCCTCCGTGCCTTCCATGCCTGTTTCCCCAATAAGCCTTTTGTCCTCCCGCAGGGGAGGGGTCGTTGAAGGGAGGGTACTGTCAGGGTTTTTTCCCTGTTGTGTTTGCCATGTGCTACTGGCAGCCATTTTACTCACCTCTCTTCCTGACTATGGTGCATTGTGGAGGATGCTGATCATTTCCTACACTTCCTTTTATGGCCCGACTGCTGTGCATCATCCATGTGAGACAGGATGCAGTCTCAGAAT
This sequence comes from Bombina bombina, assembly GCF_027579735.1. NCBI lineage: Eukaryota > Metazoa > Chordata > Amphibia > Anura > Bombinatoridae > Bombina > Bombina bombina. Next base: position 451,829,809 of record NC_069502.1, read on the forward strand.
TATGATGTCATAATTTATTATTTAAAGGGCCTCTGTTCAGTATGCTTTGCCTTTGCGTTGTCTCAGACCTGTTTGTGAGAGCTCCTGTGTATTACCTGACTGCCTGATGTCCTTTCTGGTTCCTGATCCCTGGCTTGTTCCTTGTTACTCTGCTCTTTTCCTTGTTCCTGATTCCGGCTCGCCTGACTATTTGCTTTGGCTCCTGACTCGGCTCGTCTGACTACCAGCTCTGGTTTTGACTCCTGGCTTGTTATTTGACTTGTGGACTTTTTATTATTTTTTGTTATTAATAAAGGTGTGATTATTTTTGCACTTATCATCTCAGTCTGATTCCTGGCACCCTGACACACCCCCAGGCTGTTGCTGAGAAATTAGCGAAGGAAGTAGAGTTAGGGTGTATGGCGGGTCCTTACTACTGCATCCCCTTAGAGAATTTAGTAATCTTCCCACTTGGAATAGTACCCAAGCAGGAGCCAGGGAAGTTTAGACTGATTCAAAATTTGTCTCACCCGGAGGGAGCGTCAGTAAATGACGCTCTCGATGAAGGGGACACGTCAGTATCGTATAAGTCCTTTGAATCTGCCCTGGCGGTCATTCAAAAGCTAGGTCCAGAAGCGGAGATGGCAAAGGTATATTGAATCTGCCTTTCCCCTCCTCCCTATTCACCCGGAGAGCTTCTACCTGATGGGGTGCATGTTTTCATGGGTTGCGCAATATCGTACGCATATTTTGAACTGTTTAGTTCTTTTCTGCATTGGGCATGGTTCACGAGTCTGGCCTGTAGCTCATTATTTAGATGATTTCCTTTTCTTGGGGAGGGTGGGATCTGGAGATTGCGCTAGGCTTCTGGCGAGCATGCAGCAACTGTCTTCGCGCTTAGGTGTTCTGCTAGCGGTAGAAAAGACGGAAGGCCCATGCACGAGCATTGTATTCTTAATAATAGAAATTGATACCGTAGCCGGGGAAAGATTGCCGGCACAAAAGGTTAAATCTGCCTTGTCAGCTATACAGGCCATCAGGGAGGCTGGTAGGTCCACACTATGGGACTTTCAATCTTTCTGGGCCTATTAAACTTTGCATCCAGGTTGATCCCCATGAGTAGAATATTTAATAGGAGGATGCAGGCTGCAACTTGGGGGCTTAGGTTACCAAGGGCCCCGGTGAGGATCTCCCAAGATATTCAGAAGGACCTGTCAGTTTGTTTTTTGTTCTTGCGGGAATTCAATGGCGTGAGGATCTAGTTGCCCAAACCAGTCAGCAGCCAACATTTGCATTTGCACACCGATGCAGCAGGGAGTCATGGGTTGGGGGCTTATTTTGAGGGATCCTGGTGCGCAGCCACCTGGCCGGCCGAATGGATCGGTACAGGTTGTTTGAAAATGTTGTTTTTACTTGAGCTCTTCCCCATTTTAGTAGCCATGGAGTTATGGTACAGACGATTGCAGAACCAGGCGTTCAATTTTTGGCGTGACAATCTGAGTGTGGTTCATGCCATCAATCGGCTTTCTGCTTCCCCCCCCCCCCAGTAGTGAACCTATTGCGACAATTAGTTTTGCGATGTTTATGGCATAATATTTCATTCATGGCGAGACACTTCCCGGTGCACGCAATGTTATCATGGATGATCTGTCCAATGGGATAGGTTTAGGGAAGTAGCACCCGCTGCTTTAGCTCAGGGTGACATCTGTCCTGCTTAGCTCTGGCAGGTGGTGAGTTCTGGGGAACTGCGCTAAGGTTACTACAGGCGTCACTGGCTGCTAAGACCTGGCAATCGTACCGCAGGTATTGGGGTGATTGGTAGGAATTTTTGCTTGTGCAGGGACTTTCATGGAAAACGCAGGACATACACAGTTTTTTTGCAGTGGGTGGCATGTTTGCATGAGAAAGGCCTGGCACCATTGCCAGCCGAGCTGCTGCCATTTCTTTCTTTGCTAAATTGTATGGAGTCCCAGATGTATCCAAATCCTTCCTAGCTAGGGCTGCTATTAAGGGAGCGCATAGATTGAGAGGGGCAACTAAGGACATTAGGGAACCAATCACTAGGGAAAGGTTAGGCAACATGTTACAGGTCCTCCCGACAATTTGTAGCTCTGAGTACAAAGTCGTCCTCTTTGCTGCAGCATTTTCCCTCGCACATTTCGCCGTGCTGTTTTAGTTTTTGTGGCTTGTTCCAAAACCGATCAATCGGGTAAGGGTAGATGGCTCAATTTGCTTTCGCAGGTGGAGCCATTGATTTGCCTGGTTAGGTTGTGCAGAAGTTTCTCACAACTCAGGCCAGGGGTTGCAGGGGTGTTCCTGGTTCATGAAGATGGGTAGTTTCTATCCAGGTTCCAATTTCGGGTAGTCATGAGCAAGCTAATGACAAGTCTAGGGTGGGATACCTCTGTAGTGGCACCACATTCTTTCAGGATTAGCGCTGCTACAGACACAGCTTTGGCAGGGTCTTTTAAGGGTGAAATTAAGGCTTTAGGAAGGTGGGCATCAGCCAGGTTTAAGAAATACATACGTCCGCTGAAGCAGGAAGATGCCTAGTTTGTTCTTTTTTTGTAGAAAAAAATTTGTTTTGTTGTTGTTAGGTTGGGAAGCCAGGTTCTTTAAAGTTTCATGTTATTGCAGGTATGGGGCTGCCGTGCAAAAGAGTGTGGATCTTAGGACATTCGTATGTCCATTGGGCAGCGTTGCGTGCAGCAGCAAGTGCAGGAGGCTTACAGATGGGGTTGCCGTCACAGAGACTGGGCATTCGTTGGCTGGGAAAGCGTGGAATGATGTGGTCAGATTTGCTGTCCCCACGTGATTGTTTTGCATTTAGGTGGAAATGACGTTGGGAAAATGCCCATGGGTGATTTAGCTAGTGTCATGCTAGCAGATATCAGGTGTTTTGGTATTTCAGTTTCACAGGGTAAAGATTGTTTGGTCACATATTATTTCTAGAAACGTGTGGAGGCACATGAGTTCCCGTAAAGCAGGTTTTAGCGTAAAGAGGAAGCTTAATAGGGATGTAGGTAGAGCAGTGCTAGCTACAGGGGGAAAGGTTATCACCCATGACAACATCAGGATTGATAGCCCTGGTCTCTTTCGCAGAGATGAGGCCCATATGTCAGATACAGGGACTGATTTATTTTTGCAGAATATTCGGTGTTCTCTGGTTTCCATTTGTGTTTGATGGCGGCAAGAGTTCATTGTCCTCTTTAGGTAGCGGCTGCAGGGGTGTGATAAATCTCCGGTATGGGCAGCCTGGCGGGGTGAAAAAGGAGGGGGACATGTGAGCACATTCAGCGTCAGCCGCAAGGGCTGATGCTCGGTGGCTCTCTGCACGATCCCTCCTGAAAAGCCCTCCAGGCTGTTGGAATGGGGGGCACAGCCCTTTCTTAGGAGTTGTAGGACAGGTATGTTCTTGCTGGCCAGCATTGTTATTATTATTATTATTATTATTATTTAGGTTAAGTCTTGGTTATCCCTCATCCCCGGATGGGGAGGGTTTTTTTTCTCCCATAACTGGTGTCTGTGTGTTTATTGGGGTTTAATGGGTTAAGGGTATTGCATTACCTAGCGGGAAGGTATAGAAAATTTTACCCTTTGGAAAGTGGAGAGCTGACTAAGCGCGCAGCAACTTAAGGGTTAATTTTTGCCTGGTCTGCTAGGTGTATTTCTGTCTAAATGTGGCAGCTGGTCTGACAGCTATAGGGAGATATTGCAGAGCCTATATTAGTGTCTGCTGGCAGGAAGTAGGGTCTCTAACCTGTTCTTGTCTTCCCTCCCTTCCCTCCCAAGTTACAGGTGTTCGGTTCCAGTTCTGGATGGAGTGTTCCGGTCTACAGTGGACTGCGGAGATGCCGGCAATAGTTTCACTTTGGCTGGGGGCTGAATAATCATTTGGACCTTGGTAAGTCCAAAGTGCTGTACTTGTGCTCTTGGGGACCTAACAGTCTTTTGGCCGAGGAACCGTTGTCTTAGAAGTTTGGGTGTCCCTCAACTCTAATGAGGTAGGAACATGGCATCATGCTTCCTGTTGCGGCGGCAGCAGGGGTGTGACAAATCTCCAGTAGGGGCAGCCTGGCGGGGTGAAAGAGGAGGGGGACAGGCAAGCACATTCAGTGTCAGCCGCAAGGGCTGATGCTCGGTGGCTCCCTGCACGATCCCTCCTGAAAAGCCCTCTAGGCTGTTGGAATGGGGGGCAACCCCATTCCTTTAGGGCGGTCACACACCTTTCTTAGGAGTTGTAGGACAGGGATGTTCTTGCCGGCCACTGTTAAGTTATTATTATTATTATTAAGTTATTTAGGTTAAGTCTAAGTTATTGCTTTAATAAATGCAACCCTCGTCCCCAAGTGGGGAGGGTTTTTTTTTCCCCATAACTGGTGTCTGTGTGTTTATTTGGGGTTTATTGGATTAAGGGTATTGCATCACCTAGCGGGTAAGGTATAGAAAATTTTACCCTTAGGCTATTTCTGTCTGTTTTGCTAACTAGCTGTCTAGCTATCAGTAGTGAGGACAGTATAGTAAAAAGGCATGCTATATCAAGAGAAGATACAGGCGCTGCATTGTAAAGTGAGAAGCAATAACAAGTAAGATACAAAGGCTGCATTTTAAATTAAAAAGCAGTAAATACCAATCAAACATACAAGACCTGCAATTTAAAGTGAAAGGCGGTAAAAATAATTTGCACAAGAACTGCATTTAAATATTGCGCTACTTTTACCTGATTACTATAAACCAAGCTAACGGCTAGATTTAGAGTTCTGCGGCCAAAGGGGTGCATTAGCTACGCGTGCTTTTTTCCCCCGCACCTTTTAAATACCGCTGGTATTTAGAGTTCACAGAATGGCTGCGTTAGGCTCCAAAAAAGGGAGCGTAGAGCATATTTACCGCCACTGCAACTCTAAATTCCAGCGGTGCTTACGGACGCAGCCAGCTTAAAAAACGTGCTCGTGCACGATTCCCCCATAGAAAACAATGGGGCCATTTGAGATGAAAAAAAAACTAACACCTGCAAAAAAGCAGCGTTCAGCTCCTAACGCAGCCCCATTGTTTTCTATGGGGAAACACTTCCTACGCCTGCACCTAACACTCTAAAATGTACCCCGAGTCTAAACACCCCTAACCTTACACTTATTAACCCTTATTCTGCCATCCCGCTATCGCTGACACCTGCATATTTTTTTAACCCCTAATCTGCCGCTCCGTACACCTCCGCTACCTACATTATACCTATGTACGCCTAATCTGCTGCCCCTAACACCGCCGACCCCTATATTATATGTATTAACCCCTAATCTGCCACCCCTGCTATCGCTGACCCCTGCATATTATTATTAACCCCTAATCTGCCACTCCGTACACCGCCGCAACCTACATTATACCTATGTACCCCTAATCTGCTGCCCCTAACACCGCCGACCCCTATATTATATTTATTAACCCCTAATCTGCCGCCC